>NC_043982.1:26160862-26290862 GCF_902150065.1 Myripristis murdjan | reverse complement strand
CACTCTCTCACCTATCAGTGTAGTGGTATAGTGAGATATTTTGTTGGTCTTTTCCCAGGAGGATGAGGAGGAAGGTCGGGGCTGTGCCTTGACTCTAATCTCAGCCCAGTGTTTAAAGCTGTAAACAGACCCACCGAGGAGCGTTGGCTGACCTCGCTGCATCAGCACTGTTGGCAAAAAAAGTCTGGAATTGTTTCCTGGCTGGTGTCAAGGCCTCATTTAAGCGGCTGATTAGACTGGCCGGCTAAGCAACCCGGTGGCGACAAAGCACATATGGCTCTGAATCTCTTTTGACACTACCATACTCCTTGGTAACAGCCTTGTGGTCGTGTTTTTTTGTTTGGTTTTTCAGTTTCCTCATTCTCTCTTCCTCCATCCTCCTCTCCACCCTTCCTTTTTCAACCTCCCTACACTCACTCTCTCTTCCTCTAAGGATTCAATATTACTGAGAGAACTTCCTCTAAATACTGAGAGAACTTCAACACTAAAATCCCATGAAGTGGTATAACTGTGACATTTTGATGTCATAAATACTGGGGCTAAACAGATTGTGATTATTTTGACAGATATTGCAATTGATTTATAATTTTAGTAGCAATGATCATTTTGCATCATCATTTTCATTTTCACTGAAAAAAAAAAAGATGATGATGATGATTGATGCTGTGATGTTTGCTGTGGGCTATAGCCTAACAAACAAACAGCAAATAGTATTAAGAAAATTTGATTCCTGGGCCATGGTATCTGTGTGGCATCACAATTCTTTAGTTATAATGGTATTTTGTCCCACAATGGCGCCTGCCATTCGACGTTGTGGACTTAACCTTATTTTGGATTATCCCAAACCATATTGTTATTTTATTTTTATTTTTATTTTTGTTTACTATATGCACAAAGAAAGAATCAAATATGAAAATTTGAAGAAAATTTAAGTCAAAACAAGAAAGAATCAAATCAAAGAATACTGCACTTTGCATGCTGCGATTTTTATAACATTTCAATGAATATTTCAGTCATATAGGGACATAATTTACTTCAGTTTCCTTGCACATAGAAAGGTTTTTAGATCTCTTAAATGAAGAGGACTTTTTCACCTTGTTTGATGGCATTTGTGCTTCACTAGACAATGATCAGATTCAGATTTATTAATGACCACACAGTCAGGCTGGCAGAATTTGCTTTTGCTACGGTGCAGAAGGAAAGCATGGTTAGACATTAGACTTATGTACAAGATACCTCCTGTTGAGAATAATTTCCGAATCACAACTGTTTATCTAAATATGGGACAGGTTTGATACGATGACTGACGGGTGAGCATAGTCGAGACTTTTTTGTTTGTTTGTTTGTTTGTTTGTATTTTGAAAGAAGCAGCTCATTGCTACACTTGCATGTTTCATTGCTCTGATTAATTGTATGTCTATCCAGTTGCATCCAGAGGCATTTTGGTCTGCGATCATTAATAACGCCCCTTGGAAATCAAAAATTAACTGAGGGATTCCAGACAAATTCACATAGGAACATTATAGGCAGTGAAAAAGTTATGTCAACACATCCTCTCTTTATTTTGTTTTCTTGGCAGTGCAAAGGCAAAAACATTATTAAGTATTGAGTGGGCTTTGTATATTTAGTTGTTTATGTTCTGTGGCTGCTCAGTTCAATAACACAACCAATTAGTAGCAGAGCAGCTCTTACTGTGAGACAGCCAGCGGTCTGAGCTTCATGCAATAGGTGGCTGATGTGGGCACACTTCAGTAGTACTTGGAGCTTCAGTAATCATCAAAGCCAAATGGCCACAGGAGATGTTTTTATCATTTCATTGCTGTTCACTTGCAGCAGTCACACCTATTAGATCTCACTACACTGCCCACTATAGTATCAAGGTAACCCAATGGGTTGCATCACAGCTTTTCAGGTCCAAAAGAGGAGCAGTAGGCAGGGAGCTATTGAGAGCATGATAAATAAGACATAATTGCAAGGTTATTATGAATGCTATTTTGGGCAAAACATGCAGAAAGACTGCATTGCTGGCGTAAGGAGCCATTGCTAGGCAACAGGCATGGTAATGCTTAGCATGGCATCCAATTAAACCAGATCTCTGTGTCAGAGTGACTCATTGGTTGTCTGAGTAATTTGGGGGGTGGCAGATTTGCCACTTAACAAGTTTGGCCCAGGAGAAGAATTGATTATAAAGGGATTAATATTACTTTGAGGTGGCAGAGCATTGTAAATAGGCGGTTTAGTACCTGGGGCATTTTTACAATAGTCCGTCTACTTTAAAAAGACATAGGGAGCATGAGAGACTCAACATGCAGTTATATTTGCCACATCTGATTGAATGTAACTCCTAATGAAAATAATAATCAGTGGGCTTTAGGCCAAAATTGAACAGAACAGGTGAAACAACAACATCATGTATGTTGTTGTTTCGATTGTTCTTTTTGTGAATTTATTATGTATGTATTATGTATTTTTATGTATTTTGTATTCATCAGACATGAGGGCTGTGCGCGGCAGACAGGTGAGGGGGCATCATGTTATGAAAACGGAAATTCTTTGTGGAGCTCCTGAGTTCTCAGCCTGGGTGCAGGAGAATGCACCAGTTTAAAAACAGGTCAAATATGGAAATGAAAATTTGCTTTGAGGCTTTGAGAGTGTGGGGTTGAGACCTTTTATATACCATTGTGGAGCATCATGGTAACTCAGCAGACAAAGGTGAATACTTTTCACTCATAATATCATGTTCAGTGTCAAATCAGATCATGATCGTGATCACTGGGCTCTAGTTTCCCGGCGCAGCGCAGGGTGGTGCAGTGAGGCGAACCCCACGCAGAGCTAGTTTCAACCAGCGCAACCCGAGGGGCGCACAGTTTGCTTGTTTCGCAGACCGAGGTGCGCCGAGATGGGAGTGGCGGCACAGCAGGGGGAGGTGCCGACAGATTCAGCTTGGCGCAGTGACAGTTTTGTGCCAAAAGGCTTCGCCGAGGTGCGCCCAAATCGCGCCATCTGAAACCATGTCTACTTTCAGTGCAAGGCGGAGCGGAGCCGGCGCAATGGAAGTTTGGCTGACTGGCGCACATCACCAAAACCTCACAATCAGCACAAACGGTGCCAGTCTCCTTTGATCTGACATCAGTTGTGACGGGACAGTTGATATGGAAATATATGTATGTGCTGATTGTGATCGTAGCATTGAATAGTGTTTTTTTCAGGTATTTATTGCATTGTTCATGTGCCTGACATTACGGAAGCCTGCCTGTGAGGTTTTGGTGACGTGTCCGCACTGTGCGCCGGTCTCCGCTCCGCGCTAATCTCCTGGGCTCCGCTTCGCCTGCGGCAGTAGACCTCCATGTCAATTGTGTAAACTTTCATTACGCCTTCGTGCAGCACATTTTAAAGGCGAGGACAGGGGCTCATTTGATTGGTTTAAAGTGAATTGGCTGTGTCAAACCCACTCCACGCCTTCTCTCCTCCCATGCGCCGGTAGGAGGAACGGTGGAGTACTTGCGCCACCGTGCACGGCGTGCCGAACTTGCAAAATCCACCTGGCCACACCCAGTTGGGGTGCGAAACTAGAGCCCATAATCTTAGTTGCATGCTACAATCATGAGCTCTCATTTTCCATGTCACTCTTCAGCACATACCACTGATTGAAGCAGAAATCCTCAACAATACATAGAAACAATAGCAGGTTGTGTCCAGATTAGATGCTGACATTTTTTTTGTGAATCCTGCGGGTCACGGGATCCCTGTGGGATTCCTACAGGAGTCAGTTTCACTGTTCATCACATAACTGGAACTGGAAAAAGGAAAAAAGTCAACTGGAGCAAGTGGGACAGGAATTATAGTAACAATAGGTCAATTTTATGCAGTTCTAATATGAACACTTTTCTTTATTTTGTCTATGATAGTCTCTCTGTGTTGTCTTTTTAATTCTTTTTTATTCTCTCCTTTCTGCTCTGGCGTTTTTTTGGGTTTTTTTTTTTTTTGTGTTCTGCTCCACTCAGGTGGTGTGTAGACTGCTCCGTGTGTGTGTGTGTGTGTGTGTGGAGGGGCTAAGCCCCACCCTCGGTGAAACACACAGAGCACAGTTCACCAAAATGATTGGGTCACTAGTTGATTCAATGATCCTGTTTAAGTGTTATGTGCTTTTGTCGCCTCTCAACACAGAGCTTCAGCATAATGAGCGCAAACCACAAATTCTAGATTAATTATGTGCCTTCATCTATAATGTTTAGTTACATGACGTCTGCATTAGAAAATGACTCATTTTGCAGCTCTTCTATCGCTTGATGCCATGAGGTTTGTTTGTTGACCATTTATTAGTGTAGTGACCATCTGTGCCCTGCCTCTTCAGTCACTTGCTTATACCTTCCTTATCCATAGCTCAAATTTTTTAGCTCCCGTTTACCTTCTGTCTGTAAATCGCTCTGGGCAGCCTCTTTATCTCATCCAGAGCTTTCTCGTTCTTGTTTGTGGTATTGGATAAAGAAACTGAACACATTAAAACTATGTGATAATGTTCAGTCCGTGAACAATCAAAAATCCCTCATTGACTGAACAAGACTGATTCAGTGAAGGCGGCTGATTCAAAAGCGCAACTCAGGTAGCTTACCTTTCAGGTCACTCCCAGCCGTGCTGAAAAGATGTTAAAAACAGCTGGCTCCCACTCACACAAAGTTAGAAGTTATGCAGAGATTATCCATTTTGTGAACTGTTTGACCTCTTTTAAAGATTTGTTTGCAAAAAAGGAATAGCCGCCCACCAAGGAAATGGTAGCACAAACACTGCTGCTCCCAGATGGTCTATATAAACTCTACATTTTCAGCTCATTCATACAGGGTATCATTAGCTGTAGCATTTGCTGTTAGCCTGTAAATCTGTCTTGTTAACTGTAATAATTCCTTGACGATTTTTAATGAACATGTAGACATTCTCAAGTTGTCAGGATGGCTTATCAAGTCTGACGTCCGATCTCTGTGCTGTGCCATTAATGCAGCATTATCTCCTAACATTGTGCGGTCATTCGTTTGGATTTCTTTTCAAGTATTTCAAACAATTTTCTTGTGTTTGGGTGCTACACATTAGGGCATTAACAGGTCGACGTAACGTCGACGTCATTGATCGACACGTCAACGTGAAAAAATCTGCCGTTGTTAATGCCCTACTACACATATTATTCTTCAGTAAAATATGAGGAATATCTCAAACTCTGAACCCTTACCACCTAGAGAGATGTGTATCCATCATCATAAATACATCAGCTGCATTCACTGCTCTTTCCCACATCCTAATTTGCCCCTTGTCTAGAGATTTGGAGCAAGCACACAGGCATGTTAGCCTTTGAGGTGTGTCGTTTGTAGCCTCCCCGCCTGCAGGAAACCTGGCACGGTGACAAACAGGCAAAGAGACGCTGTGTTTATTTTGGTAAGCATGGGTGCTTCTGCAGATAAATGAATAATAGGAATAAACGAGGCAGCGTGTTGCCTCTCTGATATGCACGGCTTTGTGACTGTAGCCTGAGGTTATACAGTCTCTCCCATGTCCTGTCCCAAAATAAGGTCCCTTGTCTTTGTTGCAAAGAACTGTACAGGAATACACAAAATATTGATACTCTTAAATGTCTCTGATGTTTATATGTGTAACAGCCGGTGCAATGACAGGTGAGGACTCAATAGCATGACTCTGAGACAGGACAAAAATCTAAGTCCATTTTACTTGTAGTTGTTTAGTCCACAGGAAGTCAAGCAGATGAACAGGCAAACAGAGTCTGACAAGGTGAAGACAAAGGTAGGGTCCAGGCAGCAAAACAGAGATCAAAAACCACTAGGACTAATGCTAGTATGCTAGACACACGGGACAAAGGCACTGAGAGAGGGGAACTCTCTCAACGCCAGTTCTCTCAGTCTAAATACACTAAGACTAATGAAGTACATTTGAAACTAATCAGGGCGTGGAGATAAGACACAAACAGAGAGGTAAGTATTTCAAAATCAAACAATGAATGAACAATGAACAATGAATGAATTAATGACTGAAACAAAGAAGACCTAACCTAGGGAGCAGACGTCACAAAAGGCGCGGTCCTCTGCACAATTGATATCTCACATTGCACAAGGCTTAATATTCCTTTGTAACTTTGTTGTTAGTACTCTTTATTTGCTCTTCTCTGTATCACCTCCATCTTATTAAAGACTGAGATGGACTTCATTGGCAACATCAGAAAATGAACATAGCTTTCCCTTTGATCCACCTGGTGTATGTGATGGTATTTTATACACTCAAGGCAGTATTCACTCAGTATTCGCAGTTACATACATAAAAGGTGCTGATTTCAATCTTTAGCCTGTAGGCATAAGCATTTTGTACATGTAAATGGGCACAATTTAGCACATTTGAACCAGTTGTCATGTATTTTCAGGAGGGGCGGTTGTAGGTCACAAAAAATGGAAATTATACAAATCAGTTGCTGCCAATGATTCACTGAACCAAAACGTGCATAATTGTGCACGGTGTTTAATGTCCAGAGAAATTGTGTCCTACCTTCTCAGAAAAAGCTATGGCTGCTGGGTAATTTGTTCAGAGGCCCAATAGGCAGAGCAGACAACAAACAAGCAAGAGGTCTTTCTCTTTGACAGTGACTTTCCTTCAAATGTCAGAAGAGGAGGTCAAAAGAATTGTTGCTTGCAAAGTCTTACTATATTCATATCTTGGCGTAATGTAATAAAATGAGCAGGAACCATGGACCAAAAAAAAAAAAAAAAAAAAAAGAAAAGAAAAGAAAAGAAAGAAAGAAAAAAAATTCCATGCCTGCATTTGCAGACCTCATGTTAACTCCTCATCTTCTGTCCTCTGGCTCAGATACAGTGAGGAATTTCAATCCGCTCACTCCTCAGGCTGGTCTCCTACTAGGTTTGGATTGTGTTTGCGATTAATCAATATTGCTAAAGTGTTCAATAAAACAAGATAAGAAAGAATAGGAAAAAACAGCTGCCCCCATTGAGTTTTTTCAGAAGGAGTAAATACAGTCCTCAAGAACAACCAATAGTGCCCACAAGCACTTAAGCACTTATCAGCTAGCAGCCACATAAATACTAATAAAGCTGTAAAAACATATATATCTTTAATATTCCTTATTTATAGGGCTTCAGCTAAGTAAGCAAACTTTAGCATCTTAGTGATCTTAGTAAAGCTGGAATCAACAAATGTTTGACATTTTTACATTATAAATGACTAAAATAATTACTGGTCTATTGCAGTCATATAAAGAATTATTTTTTTTTTTGTCCTTGACTAATGTAATGGATTAATTTCTTCAGCACTGTTGTTTTGTTAATCAGTAGTAAATCATCCACGAATGCAACACACCACCATAGTAAGGTATACTGTTGGCTTTGTTGACTTCAGTGTCGGCACACAGCCTGACCACTACTGTATAAGAATTCACTTCAATGTTGAAAACATACATTTTCTCCCAAATACCATTTCATACATGAAAGACAGCATTTCTGTATTTCCCTGAGGCCTGAACATTGTTGTTTGATAAGCCTTGCCAGCACAGACTCCAGTGTTTACCCAAGGTTAATGGCTGCACCTTTTGGAGCAAAGCCCAGTTTTATTTTAACAATCTTAATGCATAATAAATGCTCTTTGAATTTAATTAGTTTACATAAACAGATACACACACACATCGTAGTATTCAGCACTAATACAATGGACCTTATCCCTTGACATTGGCACATTTGTATACAGTAGATACACTCAAACACACACACACACACACACATACACATACATAAAGGCTCAATTCCAGCTGGTGGAATGAGCTTTCCTATGCTTGTTACAGTAGTTCCTTGAGCAGTTTTTATTTACATATGTACACACACTTACGGTATCAGAAAGTGGTGTTGTGGGCAAAATAGGATGGGAAGTGTTTGTGTGTGTGTAATATATATATTGTGTGTGTGTGTGTGTGTGTGTCTGTGTGTGTGTGTGTGTGTGAGGGTTCGGCTGTAATCCCCCGTAGCTAGTGCACCTACGTTGTTCCCCGTAATGGTTTTAGGAGATTATTTCTTCCGGGAATAGCATCGCTCCATTCTCCGCTGCAGTGCTGTGCCATGTTTGTGAATGAGCTGTTTTGATAGATTGGGTAGAAGTCACACAGTGTGGAGTATGGCTACATATTGGCTTAGAGACGGATTTATTCTGCCGAGCTTTTCACTTTGTTCTTGGCCTGGATTCTGCATTTTGTCTTTGTGTTTTGTGTGTTACGTGTGGTGGGTTGGGGTGGGGATGCATGTGCATGTGACTGTATCTATGTTTGCGCATGTCAGTGCAAACATCAGAGCATTAGGTGTGGGTTACATATGTGAAAGTGTGTATGTGTATTCATATTCATGGTGAAAAAATGAGTTCATTAATTGATTAATCAACTGTCAGATTGTCACAGAAGATGCATCGTTGACAGGCAGCTGTTGGTTTTGTGATGAAGTTACCAAATGGCCATATGAGAAGGATCTGAGCCGGAGAAAAGCATTTCTGAAGAGATTTACTAGATCTAATAAAAATGTCAGTTTGACATTGTATTGGTGATTGTGTATGTTTGTATTTTGACTTTTGTATGTCTTTTGGGTGTGGTTTTCATATAAGCCATTACAGGTTTCTTCCACACGATCACATTTTCTTTTATATTTCTGGGATGTGCTTTGTCTTTGTTTGTCAAACAAATGAACAAAGACACTAAAAAGTCTAACTGTGGAAGCAACTCATATTTCTCTGCAGTAAGATGTGAAATACACTTGATGGCAAGGCTTTACTCTATTTTCTCTCTGCTGACAAGGTAACATCACAAATATGGTATTTTTTAAAGGCTTTCTGCAGCATCACTGCTCCTGTCCTCTTGATACTACGGTAAATCGTCTTTTGTGAGGTTTCGACAAGTTTGGAAAAGCTCGTTTCACAGTCTGCTGGGTCTGTGCTAGCAGAGGGACAGAGCCACATTTCAATGGAGGCGGCCAGTGAAGATTTGGCTGCAGCCCTGCTCCGTCCACCGTGTCCCTGAATCCTTAAAAGGAAACTCTGACATTTTGAATTTGACTGTGTTGTGCTGCCTGACCAAACACCTGTCACATTGTTGGGAGAGGTTGTCCTTAAGTCGTCCTTAAATAGCTCATTCGCCTTGTTAGCATTCGTCGTTGCAACAGCAGGGCAGACCTCTCTGCGTTTAGCCAAGTTTCACATACAGAATGATGCCTTTTGGTTTCAATAAAGGACACTGGCAAGCTATTTAAGGCTGAAGGACAAGATTCTTCATAATGTGGCGAGCGACTATTGAAAGGATTTAACCAGCTAAACTTCAAAATATGAGAACATCTATTTAATACAGGTGCAGGTTGAACACCATGCACATACTCTGCTTGAGAAGTGTGTCTGCTTGTTGCGCAAGAGATCTGAATAGGTGGCTCTCATCAAGACTCATTCAAGATTTATTTTATGTGGCCTTCGCTGCAGAATTTACACATCTAATCAGTGGTGTCTTACATATGTATGTATGTATGTATCTATCTATCCATCTATCATCTGTCATCTATCAGTTATCGATATCTATCTTTCCATCTAGATAGAAAAAGATATAGATAGATATAGATATTACAAAAGGTCAACGGTCAACTTCAGAGTGACTGCAAAAACACTTTTGAGTTCATTATTCAATGCTATAACTCAGCAACCCTAAGCCTAACCCTAACCCTGTTCCTCTGGTGGTCCAGCACAAGTCTGTTGTTTTTTCAGTACTCTGTACTCCTCTGTAAAAAATGTTTCTAAGAGAAGACAGCATGTTTCTCACTGGAAATTATTCACCGGAATCATACATGTCAATATAGTGATTACTTCCATTTTGGCAAAAAAAAAAAAAAAAAAAATACACTTAACATACCGTATTTCCCCAATTAATCGCCCGGGCGTTTAATACGCAAAATCAACTTGGACCCCATGCATTTAAAAGAACCAGGCGGCTATTCGCTGCAGGCCTTTATTTATTTTTACACAGACACAGCACCAGGCCATTACTGTGATGACAGTTACTGTCCAAAATATTCACAGTCAGTCAATTTAAGATTACTGTACACCCTTTTTTCTAACTTTAGCTAGCTCTCTTATTTTGACAGAAAACGGAAGTGCCGCACAGTTATTGTGCGACTAACTGTTTACTTCTGCAAAAATAAGGTGAATAGCCTTATTTTGGGTTTGCCTCAATATAATGCAAATAATCGCCCCGGCGGTTATTCGGGTGGGCATTTAATACGCAAAATGGGTGCAGACCCCAGGCGTTTAAAAGAACCAGGCGGCTATTTGCAGCCGGGCGATTAATTGGTGAAATACGGTATTTTATTAAATTCCCTCAAAGTCTTCACCATAAATATTATGAGTCTGGACAGACATGAATGTAAACAGCAACTTCAAGGCAAGGCAAGGCAAGGCAAGTTTATTTGTATAGCACATTTCAGCGACAAGGCAATTCAAAGTGCTTTACATAGAGCATAAAGGCATTAAAACAATATAAAAGCAACACAAGAAAACATACATAAAAACAATTAATAAAAAGAAGCTAAAAGGATAATAAGATAGAACAGGAAATTAAAAATTACAGTGCAGTGTGAAATATTAAACCATAATGTGGTTTAATGGAAGGCAGCGGCAAACAGAAAAGTCTTCAGCTGTGATTTAAAAGAACTGAGAGTCACAGCAGATCTACAGTTTTGTGGAGCATAAAAACTAAACGCTGCTTCTCCATGTTTAGTTTTGACTCGGGGGACAGAAAGCAGACCTGTCCCAGATGACCTAAGAGTCCTGAATGGTTCATAAGGGTTGGAGGAGGCATACATAGACAGTAATTCCAGTTTGATGGTAGAACAGTGTAGATTCAATCCCTTGTGGCTTAATGGCTACTGTTAATGTTGGTGAATGTTAGCAAAAGGTTAAGTCAGTCAGTAGAACCGTTCAGTTAGAGGCAGAATGAGTAGGATTTGTCAGTTGTGGTTTTTAAACACAGCATTCAAAGTTGGCACCTCTTCCCTGGCTAAGCTAACTGCTGGCAGTGAGATTCATTTCCTAGAATGGCCACAAAATGAAATGACCGTCCAAAATGTAAAACATTCCGTCGCAGTCCTGGGAAAAAATGCCAGCACCTTGGCCCACCAGCACCTACCTTTCAAATAGAAAACACCTCATCACTTTTCATCCCCCTGCTCTTCTTCCATTCTCACCAGCAGGTGAAAGCCAAGCCCAGATTCACTCTTGTTGTGGAACAAGCCTTGTCCACTTGGTGTTTTCCACAGCCCGCATGCTGTTATTTTCTGGGAGCTGCACAGCCAGTGCTAAAAGTCTGATGTCCAGAAGAGTCCCAAGCTCAGCAAAACAAGAAAATATAGGCAGAGCGCAATATCTCTGCAGATACACAGATACACACCAACGCACACTTCTAGTGAGTTATAAGTGACAACTGATAGGGATTATTTGTCTATACATTGTGTTTTTTTTTTTTTTTTTTTTTGAAATTTCTACTCATTCTGCCTTTAACGTTAGGGTTAAGGATAGATAAGGTTAAGGATAGCCAACTAAAACAATTTGGTTAAGGTAAGAGAGAAAGGCATGTGGATATTTTGTACTCCTGATGTGGGACATTATTTTCAAATTATATTCGTATGTGTTGAGGTGATTTCACAAACCGTCAAATCAGATATCATAGAACTTGCCCAGGTTTATCCATCATATTTACATCACTGACAGATGTTTGAGTTTAGGTTTTCAGTGGTAAACTTCACAAGAAAAAAACTGCCCGAACACACCACAAATATTGATTCCTTAGACATCTCTGACCCTCACTGCTTCCTGAGTCAGGATAACTTCCAGCCTGATGGCCTCTCTTCCCTCCCCTCTCCTGTTGGAGGGCAGTATCTGTTTCACCACTGACTGCCGTGACATTTCCCTCAGAATGTCAAAGGCCCTCCCTCTGATCCCCAACCACATGCACACACACACGCACACACACTCACACACGCACATACGCAGACACACACACACTTTGTCTGAAATATGGGCCAGCCTGGCGTCGGAGAGAGAGGGAACAAAATTGATGCAAACAGCGGAGGACGCAGTGGGCCTGACTGATGGGACGTGAGACGGCTTTTAGCAGGAATGTGTACAAATGTATACAATACACACACATACACGCAAGCAGATTTGGGGCAAATGCAGACATCCATGCACACACACTGCTTTTATCCCCTTCATTTTGCCTCATTACTGTCAGCCTTGTGTTCAACCCCTGCCACACACACACACACACACACACAAGTGGACATCTGCCCAGCAATCCCCTTGAACAGCAGTGAGATCAGTCGGTGGGGCAGCCCTGCTAGAGCCCATCTCTCAAGCACCCCAAGGGCTGCACTGTATGTGTGTTTGTGTATGTGTCTCTGTGTGTGTGTGTGTGTGTGTGCGTGTGTGTGTGGTGTGTGTGTGTGTGTGTGTGACAGCTAGCGGGGGGATAGGAGTCACAGCTTGTTTGCTGAGTAACAGGCTAACAAATAACCTGCTCAGGGGCATTAGAGACACAGAGAAGAGGGAGATCGAGGTTCGTCTCTCTGTCTCTCTTTCTCTCTCTCTCTCTCCATCTCTCTTTCTCTCTCTCTCTCTCTCTCTCTCTCTCTCTCTCTCTCACTCTCTCTCTGTCTATACTCTTGCCCTCTTGTGTTTCACATCTTCTGCCTCACTTTCACCTTCTCTTGCATCTCACCATACATCCCCAACTCCTCCTCCCCCTCCTGCTCTACCTAATGGCTTGGAGCATGGTGACAGTACACACACACACACACACACACACACACACACACAAACACACACAGTAATGCAGCTGTCAGCTCCGCTCGGCGCTGCAGCCTGGACAGGCGGCTGCTGTTCGGCCTCTTGCAGGTAGAGCTGGATGGGTCAGGAGGCCGATATGAGACACAAATGGAGCAGCATCACGCAGGCTGTCGCCTCCACTTTACTCTACAAGCTGCTGATACCACCTCTGCTGCTGCTGATGTTGTTGTTGTTGGCCTCACATGGCCTTGCAGGCAGACCAAGGAGAGGAAGGAGAGAGGAAGTTGAGAAGGGAAAGAGGGCATTTTTGTCCTCTCAATGTCCAACTCAAGAATTTAATTCAGAAAACTATTGAAACAAGTTGATTAGTATTGGAAACAAGTATCAGATATGATAGCTTGACCGAATACCTTGATGTTGACATTGGATATAGTTTAGGGATGACTTTCAGTGTTTTCATAAGACAAAAATCCGCCAGGGGGGATGATATAGTCCCTCTTGTTTCCAGTGGTAAGCAACGTGTTTCCAGAATTGGTGCTAGAGGACTGATCTGCCTTTTTTCAACATATACATACATGTGTATATATATATATATATATATATATATATATATATATATATTTGTTCCAAGGAAAACAAAATCCTGAAATGAGTGAAACTGCAATGGAAACAAGTGGGATCATCTCATCCTACTAGCAGATTTCTTTTTTTTATTTGTAAAACAAACAAAAAAAAAAACTCTGAAAATGAGACTAAATAACTTGTTAAGATGGAGATTTTTTCTAGCATATGTATTTAAAACTGCATTCAATAGATGAGTAATCGAACCCAGCCGTTCTATTGGCCTCTGAATGGGAGGACGACAAAGAAAGGAGGGACAGGGAGCCTGGTCATCTGTTCCCGTATATAATCATATTGCCATCCACCGTGGTCAAATCAATAATCTTGTCTCTTTCCACTAGCGGTCATGTCCTCCCTCATCTCTGCAACCTTCTTCACACTTGTGCAGCCACATGACAGCCTCATAACCATTCATCATCCACAAAGACCCACTGTTGTGTTGCCACAAGGTCCTATGGATAACGGTGCTATTGCTTTTTGTGTGTTTTTTTTTTTTTTTCTTAGCTCCCAAATCGCTTCCTGATAGCTGGGGCTTCAGCTGACTCAGTGACCGCACTTTTATTGGGAATCAGTGTCGAGACTCCCACAGGCCTCAGTGAGCTCTGCTGGCTCCATAAAAGCACACCAGCACTTTTAATAAGCTGCTAATTGGAAGCTTGCAAGCACAGGCTGGTAGGGTAAAATAACTGCTCATTTCAGTGCAGCTCATCAGTGGAGCTTGTGGTTCTAGTAATGCCTTAGGCAAAGGACACATGGAAAGGGGAGGGAGTGTGTGTGGGTGGGTAGCTCAGGTGTAGAATGAGTGCGTGTGTATATGCATGTGTGTCTATAGTGGCAAGCACAAGTGTAACAAGAGCCAGGCATGCACACAAGCACAGAATACTTAGCTATACTCTCCCTCTCTCTCTCACTCTGGCTCCCTCGCTGCTTTTCTCTTTCAGCCAATTAACTCTCCTCTGGGTCTGCTGCCATATTGTTCTCTTAATAATCTGTCTTTGTGTGGAAGATAATAGCAGAATGGTGTGTAGAGGAGAGGACTTTTTCAGTTAATGAATCAGTGCAGTGGGTTTTCAAAAGTCATCATACAATTTTTCTTAACAACATGTATGTTTGGGGAAGGTGTGTGGGGTGGGGTGGGGGGGTGGGAGGGGCTAAAAGAGTAAAAATGGCATACATAAATTACTAGTTTATATACATTTGAGACCATGCAATCAACAGATACATAATCAAGCCGTTATGTTGCAAAACCTTTGTGTGCAGTAAACTAAACTTTAAATTTCACATTATATAGCTAGCTTTGAAATAAATAATTGTTATATGTCGATGGACATTTTGACCAATGGTGGCTTTAAGTATTGCTTAGCTTAGTGCATTTTACAATGTTTCTGCACCAATCTAGATGGTTAAAATGTCTTTTAAAAGTCTGTCCGCTGTTGTGGACATCATGCTCGTAAGGGCTACACAAGTCACACCTCTTAACCTGAACGCAACCTGTCTTGCTCCTGCATTTTGTTCTGGTCTATTTGCTGCTCCTGTGGTAGAGAAATTGTCTTCACAGTCTCATTTCTGTTCTATGATGGATTTATCCCTGTATGATTGAATTATAGTGCGAAATGGCAGCTTGATTGTCAGGGACAAAAATCACGTTCACGTTTACCATTGTTTTCGATCACTGAAACATTGTCTACCACCAACCTCCATTGTAGCTGCAGGAAATACTTTAGATTTTCTACTAGGCTTGGGTGATTTGATGAAAATATCAGCAATTGGCAATGATGGGGTTATTTTGTTAATGGTCTACAGTGTTTCCTCGACAAAGTTTTTACATGGGCAGCCTGCCCAAATAGACCCCTCCACTCAAATGGATTTTATTCTCCGAAAGTTAAAGGCATATGCCACTGTTTTACCCAGACTGAGACAAGATGTTGGATACCATTTTCATGTCTATGTGTCCAGTGGTTCGGTGCCTATAGGTAGCATTTCGTGTTAGCTTTGCTAAAGACCTGAAGTCTATTGGAGTCATTAGCCTAGCTCTGTCAAAGTGAAAAAATAAACCTTACAGCAACTGTGAAACAAAAAAAGTCCTTAAGGAGAAGTGAATTTGTGTGGGATCTACCTATGTGTAGATCCCACAGTGATGCGTAGATCCCGCACCATAGGTGCGCAGATCACTGCACTAGATGTAAAGATACATATTACCCACAGCTGTGAATATATGATTGTTGGTTGTTTGGGCTGACGGTGAGCGATAGGAAAATTTTGACATATTGCCTAACCCTATTGTCTACATCTGGTCAGTTTTTCATGGGTAGAAGTGGCATCACCAAAGTACTATAGGGATCCAGGAATGCAAGATATATTACATATAGTTAAATTTTAATTGTGTTTAATGGTGGATTTTTCTTTGGAGCGTAAATTATCATCATCTGGTAATATTTGACCTATTCATATAAGGGAAAAATTTATTCTAACGTCATCTTTGTACTTCATCAGTAGCTGTTTTTGCAGAGTGTTCATGTAACGTGGTATTGTCTTTTTTTAAAATGAAAACAAGCAATGAATGAGAAGGGAAAAAATATTTAAACAAATGGTCAACGAGGGATTCATTCTCAAGTTTAATGTGCTCACTGATTTGCGACTGCGACTGTTGCTCATCTTGCCATGCTTCACAGTCACGCACCATAACACTTCTCTCTACACAGCAATGATCCCTCTATCCTGAGATACAATACATGGCAGAAAGAAGCAGATAGAGGAAAGGTGATAGAGAGACAAAGAGACAGTATAGGAGACCGCCTGCTGCTGTCTGTTCTCCTTGATGTGAAAGCCGCCCTCCTTCGCCGAGGCTTAGCACCCGCCTAGCATCTCCCTATCTGTTTATACAGAGGCTAATAGGGACTGAGGACTTATCCCCATGCCGCGGCTCAACATAATGGAATAGAGAGACATAATGCGGCCAGAGTCAAACAGTCAGCGGAGGCCTTTAAATTGCTTCCAATCCCCTTAACAAATCTGATGGAGAGGCTATGAATAACTCAAGGCTCGCTCATCTCCCCATGCTCTGATTCACTTTCTCTTCTTCTCTTCTCTTCTCTTCTCTTCTCTTCTCTTCTCTTCTCTTTAATTTTGTTCTCCTTTCCCCTCCTCCGCCCTCAGGAGAGGCAGTCTAAAGCTGAAAATCAACTTGGATTAACCCACTTTATTCCACGTTTTTAATTAGGAAGCGCCTGCTTATATTTATTAGCCTAGACTGAATCGTCTTGAGTCCACTTACATTCTAATTTGAAATTCCCAACTGGAGATTACAAACCCACAACAAGACCAAATTTTGTTGTAGGGTGTAAAAGAGAAAGAGAGAGAAAGAGAGAGAGAAAAAAAAAAGTTTCCCCCAGAACAGATGGGAACAAAAGAAATTGAATTGACTTTAGTCACAGGTGTCTACAGGAAGGACATGTACATGTCGCTGTGAAATGACTTGTTGTGTTTTGAAGGACGGCGCCCTTCAAGTTTTCATTTTCACTCTTTTTGTCTTTTTTGGGGGGGAAAGAACTGTTTATTTGCTTTCCTGCCACGCCAACAATACAGAATGCTTCCTTTCATGCTGTCTCCTCCAGCATGTATTGCCCTCATGTCATCAAAATCTCTTTTCTCCAGAAACAAACTCCTGAGATGGATAGAACAGCAGGGGGACACACCTAAATCCCATACGGGTTCTCCTGTGAAACATCGCTGTGCTGCCATCTCAGAAGCTCGGTTCCACTGAACACAGGGCTTAAAGTACTCCGGCATGGTGCCGGATTTCCGGCTTGACGGACATTGTTTTTTTTTGTTGTTGTTTTTTTTTTTGTGGCAAAAATTTTCTGATTTTCAGCGAAGCACATGGGTAGATCCACCAATAGTATAGTGTTATCAAACTCAGTTGGCCAATAACAGCTGAGTGGGGAGGGTCTAAGAACAGCATGCCTTGTGCGTTTTGTGCAACAGGTGGATGCGGCAGTCTACCGTCCGGTAGAGTAGATCCGGTGGAGCTAAGCAGCGTTGGAGTAGAGTAGAGAAGGGCAGAGAGATGGAAGCAAAATACATTCAGTGTTTCCCCTATCATTCTATTGGCGGGGCGCAGCGCCCGCCCCCCGACACGCTAAATTAAAAAATAGTAAATAGTAAAAAATAAATAAAATCACAACAGAAATAATTTAATGTCACGTTTCTGTACCCGCACTCATCCATATGCAGACAGAGAGAGGAGATCAGATGAGGATCACACCTGTACCCACGTAAGTGAAGTGGCGAAGATGAGTGCCTTTGCACTCTTCCGGTCCCGGTCCAAGTCAAATGGACACCCACACGGGCGTTTAAAGCACTACTGCCGCTGTTACTCACGACCAGAGCCTATTCTATTAATATAGATTGATATAATACAGATGGGTCAATGAGTACAAATCTGAAGAAGATTGAGCAACTTACAGGAATGCAAACAGCGCAGTTAAGGGTCAACTTAACTAGGGCCCTATAATTTCCGCGAACACGGAATCGCAGAATTAGCCGAATAAAATGGAATCTATTTTTAACGCGGAATTTGACATAATTTGAATGAAATGCTGTTTTTGTGTGGAATATGAACGTATGTCTAGGGAAAATTACATGGAGAGAAGCAAATCTGGGTGGCACAACCCCTCCAGTGGTTTCACCTACACCTGCATCACCAAGAAAAAACATTACAACACCTGCACTGGCACCGTACGATTCCAAAAGGCAGAGAAACTTTCCAGGCTACAGCAGCGCACTGACATAGATTGTGTAACAAAACAAAGTAATCAGCAAAACGGAGGTACCTGTGGGTCAATGGGATACCCCCCCCCCCCCCCCCCCCCCATCTAAAAATGATGCTTAAGCAGTTTCACCTTTGTCCCAAAATCACTATAAGCAAGTCATTATCCTTTCATGTGTGATTTAAATATTGATATAGGTAAAGAAGTAGGTAAGCACTACATTTATTTCAGAGCAAAATTCAGTCTTCAGGTGTCCCTTTTCTCAAACGATAAATATTTTGGAATGGCTTCACTCGCCGCAATCTCACATAGTCAAAGACAGTGTAATGTTATACCCCAATAAAGACTAAACTGCACAATGGCAAGAGTATTTTACAATTACCTCCTGCTATAATCCCTTTCAGATACAGCTGGTTCTTTAATCCCTGTGTAATTTGCTCAGACAGCCTTTTATTTATTTATTTATTTATTTTCCTCCCAGTAAGTTATGTAACAATATTTTGGCATCAACTTACATTCATTTACTTGTACCCGCTTCTTTTCAATAATAGTGAAAGTCATACAACACAGCATTTTTGGAAATCTCTAACTAGCTCTGTTGTTGTTGTTGAACCTCTATGATGGTTATCATATTAACTCACAGCAGAGCACTCTGCCTATCAAAACACACCAAGCCAACCTCAAAGAACTGATCACAAACGATGGTCAGATCATTTTGTGTTGCCTCACACCCTCTGCTAAAAGTTACCCATGAACACACCACACATACTACAGCTGAGCCTGCTGAGAAGAGATAATTCTCCATACCAGGAGAGGGACATAGTTTTTATTTGTGATTCAAAAAGCAACCAAGAAGCCTCAGGACCATGGAAAGATAAAGAAACAAACTCATGTTAGCTCTTCTTTTTTATGCCACTCTGAATCTGTCCAAATGGTTTCATTATATTAATCAACAATTCTTCAAGTGAGAAGATCTCTGTTGTCAGCTCATGGTCTTTTGCCCGTGGAAGAAGAAAAGAAGAGCAAGGCAGAGTGATACTGACTGTGTCATTTTCTTTCTTTGCTCATTTCTTTTTGTCTTCCTGTGCTTTGATTCAGTTCAGAAAGCTCTCACCAATGTCCTGTGCCTCTGATTCAATACACTGAATCAGCCAGTCGGTCACTGATGAGAGCTGATGAAAGCTGATGTGCAGGAAACACCCCAAATACTATTGGCAACAGGCATTCAACAACAGCCCAACTGTGGCCGACAGCCGATCTACAGCATGGAATGTCAGGGTCCCAATTCCTTTTTTTTTTTTTTTTTTTTGTGATCAAGTTTTTAGTAAACGATTTTCTCGGCAGAAGAGACATCACATTGCATACAAGTGCCAAAGGCTACTTACAATACAATTTAACTTATAAATACAGTACATATTGTGCCAGTCGACATACAGTCAGTGGATAATAAAGTTGATGGTTGTATTATTTGCAGCATCTCTTCCACTTTTCAGGGCCCCAATTCCTATCACAATGTCTTCATAGTCCCGCACAGGGACAGATTTTATTCCTGACAGTAAAATGTTTGATAGCTAAATCGTTAAGTTGCGTGGTGCATTACTTTGGCCTCTTTTTTGCCACTGGCCAACACTTAAATGTTCTCATTCATATTTAAATGCAGGTGGTCTTTGAAATATGCATGTCATAATGTGAGGTAGAGTGGCATAGTGCAGTACGAACAAACAGACAGGCAGCTCTCTCTCTCTCTCTCTCTCTCTCTCTCTCTCTCGAAAGCATGGGGGCGTCAGCATACATCTCTAGTACATTTCCTGCTTTCTGACGCCCCAGTCAACTTGCGGAGTGCCACATGTTCAGAAATGGGAGCATGAAATCAACACACAGCGACTTCTTTCTCTCCCTCCTTTAGTCCCAATCTATTTTCAACCAGAACACCTTCAACGGCACACTAACTCTTACGTGGCTGTAAACATTTTAATCTGGATGTTTTCTGCTGCCAACACACCTCTGAGAAACAGTACAGACACCTGTCGAACTTGTTCAGTAACATGGTGATGAGTAGAAACAGTTTGTAAACTACTCTAACCTGTCTGCAGGATGCAGACCCAAAGGAAACATAATACTAATTATACAACCGCCTTGGCAGTTATTGCTTCTCAGACCCTGTTATTAGCAGCATACACACTGACAATTATTCTGTTACTATGAAAGAAGTGGCTGATTGAAATCAGACCCTGATGACAATGAAATTCACATCCATGCACAAATATCTTTAAATAAGAGGCTTGAATCAGCCATGCTGTGTGGAGGCAGGTGCACATGTGTTTATGTTTGGTGTTCATAATGTTGTGTTTGCATGTGGGTGTGACAGTGTGCTTTTTGAAGTGTCATTTTCAGGAAAGGAGTACAGTGGTCCCTCGTTTATCGCGGGGGTTACGTTCTAAAAATAACCCGCAATAGGCGAAATCCGCGAAGTAGTCAGCTTTATTTTTTACAATTATTATAGATGTTTTAAGGCTGTAAAACCCCTCACTACACACTTTATACACTTTTTCAGACAGGCGTTAACATTTTCTCACTTTTCTCTCTTGTTCAAACACTCTTAAAGTTCAAACCTTCGTAGAAAAATAAGTCCAGTATTATAGAATGAACGCATTCTGTACTGTACAGGAGGCACGGCACGGAGGAGATTGATTGACAATAGTCTACAGTCCCTTAGCCAATCAGGACGCAAAACACAATGCGCTGTAAGAAAAAAAAAAAAAAAAAAAAAGCATGCAAAATTGTACTAAAAAAAAAATCTGTGAAACTGCGAGGCCGCGAAAGGTGAACCGTGTTATAGCGAGGGACCACTGTATTTAGCGAAACCAACAAATCTGAGAGGAGGGACATAATCTGAGAGCAGGAAATAATCAAGTGATTACAGATTGCCTTTCTTGCAATTAAAGGATTAACATGACCCTGTGTTGGGGCGACTCATTGTGCAAGCTTGGTCTTTTTGTATTCACAGACACACCTTGAAAATCGGATGGCTCTAACATCTGCTATCAGTCCCTTGCTTTCCATCTCCCTCTCTGTTCTCTGTACTGGTTTTTGATGCCTTGCATAGCCATTTTTCTTGTCTTCAGAGATAAAACCTCTTTAATTATCAGTTGACATGACATATCACTTAGAGCACTGAATCCCCATCATTGTTATGCAACCCAAATTGTCCTCACAGATCTGAATGTCGGGTTGGTGGCATAACTGAGCTGCATCACTTTGGATGTGGTGCTTCAAGTGTTGTCGATGCAAAGGCGACAAATAAAACCTCAATATGTAGTGCATCTTCCAGAAAGAAAAAAAAAACTATGCCATCACAGTGCAGAGTATTTCATAGTAATACTGTAAAATACTGTGATTTTTTTCTCTCAATCTCCTCAGCATTGTAAATGATTTGGTTTTTGTGTTTTTTTGTGTCAGTTTGTGCACACATTAAAACAGTTTGAAAATGCAGGTCCAGTGATTGGATTTCTCCAGCAGAAATCTATCTGTCTGTCTATCCATAGTACTTCTGGAAAGCATACCTGTAAAAGTAATATTCAATTTTAAAATCAATCCTAAAATTCACTGGTTGATACATAAGTGAAGCTAAAAGGGGGTTTTGTGTCCTGACAAGAGTCTGGCTCCAGCATTTTGGGCCAGCTATAATTTGTATAAAATCTTGAAATCATTCAAATTCAAACATGTTAAAGCAATATTTTTTGAGGGACTTATCAGAATACAAAGCCTATGTTTTCAGCCCTGTGCTTGTGCACATGGTTTATACAGCACTCTGCTCTGCTGTTTCTAGCCGAGCCAGGCTGTGGCTTGATGGGATTAGCTGGCTTTGATGGCTGCATGTTGGTCAGCACCAGTCATACAGGCCTAACAGGATTACTGGTCGCCCGCCACGATACTGGGACAGCGGCAACCTGACATGACCTCATCATCACCTGTACATCTACATGTCAGCCTAACTTCCCTATTCTCTCTATGTGCGTCTTGAACTCTTCTCAATAGTTCTGGTCTGTTGTTTTCTTTTCTACTCTGTTTTGTTCTGTTCTATTATGTTCTGTTCTGTTTTGCATTTAATAACATCACCTATAACAATATTAAACTTTATTCATGATTTTCTTTTTTTAATCAACCATTAGCTACGCAGTAATTCACAAAACATTTGAGATTAAATGAATGGATACAATAAGACAAAAAAAGGGGAAAAAAGGAAACAGAAAAGTGAAAAATTAAAATAAATAAAAAAAAATAAACAGGGACAAAACAGGACAATAAAATTATAATTATAAAAGGCTTTATGTTACAAAACAAAACAAAAAAATTGGCTCTTTCCTATTCTATCCTGACCTGCTTGATTATATTCTATTTCAACTGATTCCACCCTGTTTTGCTGTCTTCTTCTCCATGATGTCTCTTTTAACTTGAATGAGTCCCTAAAAGGCCTGTGGCAGCTCTGAGAAAATCTGCAGAGCAGTAAAAATGTGTTAAATTGAGTGATGGTGGCAGCAGTTAGTTTTATATTGCCAGCTAGAAACTCTTTATGAGACTGTGTACAATGTTTTATCGTGCTTCCAGCGACCTGGCAAGGACTGTGAATAAGGTAATAAGGAGCCTGTAGAAGGACATTGCACTGGAAAGGATAATGTCAGAACGATGACATTAAGATTACCTTACTACTCAGTCTACACCTGCTTTTGTCTTTTCTTATATCCCTCTTGACATAATGTATTCCTCCTGGGAGGAGAGATCAGAGAGCAAATAGCTGTTTTCCCCTGCATTGGAACCTCAGGAACCTTATATGTTGAGACCCACCAGGGCAAGGTGGTTCTAGGAAATGCTTCTCTGTCTCTGTTTCTGTTAGGAAATGCTTCCCTGATTCTTGCACTGCCTGAATTTGTGTCGGTCTGGAAGCTCAGGTTCATTTATTTATCTAGCCCTTCATCACAAACAAGCCTCAAAGGACTTTACATTAAAAAAAAGCCTACATAGAATTAACTAGACAACCATGGGTCATAACAAAGTGATGGGAAAAAAAACAGCAGGAAAGGAAACAGTCACAGGACACAGCAAGTCCTACAGGCTTGCTAAGACATAGCAAGCCTCTAGCTCCTACCCAGAACCAGCAGCTGCAGACACTCAGTGTATAAAGGCAAAAAACTCTCAGGAAAAGCTTTATAAGGGGAAAAAAATGGTGGAATCCTTGTGTAGGCCCAGGCAGAGAGGAATCCCCCACTGAGGCAAACAGTTAAATATACAGAAACATAGAGAAAGACAAGTTAACATGATGAAGTAAAGACATTAGTCTGTCACAGGATATGAACAGTAATGGAAGAAAAGAGGTCAAGAGGGAACTGATGAAAAAGTTTCAAGTTAAGTAGGAAGACGAGGGGAGGAGGAGGATGGTGGAGTAGAGGTTGGCAAATGAGTGAAAAAGGAAGAGGAAGATGAAGGGGAGGAGGTAAGTGGTGAGATGCGTAGAGAGGGAGGAAGAGTCCCAACGAGAACCTTAAGTGTTTACAGGATGAAGTTTGATCCTTGCGTCACTCCGCTCCTCCATCGACCCCATGCTTCTCCCTCCGACATGCTGCCATCGCACCTAATCAGCCAATCACGGCTGGATTCTGTCTAAAAGGCCTGATTGGCTGATTAAGCAAGCTGTTTAGGAGTCATCAACTCACCAAAGGGTGCTACTGAACTTCAGGCATACACACACACACACACACACACACACACAAACACAGTGTGTGTGTTATTGAGTATATCCTGATGTGTGACTGCACATGAGAATAACATATGCATGCTTGTTTGTCTGCAATTTTTCAAAATGTTTTAAAAATTAAAACTTGAATTAAGTGGAATCATTCCACATCAAGGCCTTAAACATTCTTAAATACAGTTAGTTTTGTGTTTGAGTGCGGCCTTTTGGCAGAACATCTTCACGTTATTTTAGAAAACAGGACTTGGAAAAATTGTACCTTGAGTAGTCAGGCAGGTATCGTTCTCCTAGCATTTGCCAATCCCAGACGGGTCCATCAGACTGCCAGATAGGGAAGCGTGATTCATCACTCCACAGGACACGTTTCCACCGCTCCAGAGTCCAGTGGCAGTGTGCTTTACACCACTCCATCCGACGCTTGGCATTGTGCTTCGTAATGTTAAGCTTGTATGCTGCTGCTCAGCTATGGAAACCCATGCCATGAAGCTCCCGGCGCAAAGCTTTATGTGCTGATGTTAATCCCAGAGGCAGTTTACTATTTACTATTAGTACTATTTAGAATGCACATTGTTTTGTGAAGCAAAACTTTTTTTTTTTTTTTTTTTTTTTTTTTGCGACCCCAGCAAAGCTGGAAGCACCGATTTCAATACTTTAGGATGCCAGAACTTTACCAGGGAACACCTCAAGTAAAAAAAAAAAAATCCCCTTTCATGCACTACACTGCCGGGGAGGATTTCATACAACTTAATATTCAAAAATGTGAACAATCCCTTTAAATCATTCATTCATTCTTATATACAGAAGTCTTCAAAACATTTTCACCGCAGACTACTTTTCAAGTGACAAATTCAGTTGCACTGGTGTATGCTCCGACATTTTTTTTCTTTAATCTTCAGACATTTTATGGGGCTGAAACTGGTCTTGAATATGACTTAATTTTCACCTGCAGAAACCTGTGTGTATGTGATAATGCTCATGTGTATTTTGACTGGCATCCCACCTACACACTTGCTGCAGTTTCCTCATCATATATTGAATTTTTTCATGACTCAGACTGCTCTGCGGGCATAAGTGGTGTGTGTGTGTGTGTGTGTGTGTGTGCGTGCGTGTGTGTGTGTGCGTGTGCGCGCGCATGTGTGCATGTGTGCTTGTGTGTGTGTGTGTGTGTGTGTGTGTGTGCATGTGCGCTTGTCTGTGCGTATAGGGAAAGCATTGGTGTAGAAAACATTAGTAAGAAAGAGAAAATTACATGCTTTCTTTCTACATATTGCCTAGCAGCTGCACTGTGGTTTATCAGAATAACCATGGTTTTTCTCTGTTTTGCTGTACAGACAAAGACAAAACTGCTACCGGCTGCTTTAGCTTTTCCTGAGAAAGTACAGTAACTAGCTCAATAGCTGGTACTGACAAGATATAAATATTTAATAATCAACAATGGGTAGGGTTTAACGGTTAACCCTTTTTTATAGTTCTTGTGTATCTCAGTTTACAGATTCATATACTAACAACAACACAAGCAGCTGAATGGGGCTTTTGCCAATGTTCTGTAAAGGTTGTACAGCATAGCAACAGAGAGTCTTTTCATGCAGCGAGTAGAAAAACAACATCCAAACAATGTTATCTAATTTGAAGGGTCAAGCATTCAGTTGGAGGCTCAGGTCAGTAGCTAAATCTGTAAAATCACATTTGTGAGGTGGACATGCTAGAAGGAGCAACCAGGGGATTTGGCAGCCTGAACCAATTTGGTTTTGAAACCGGATTTAAGAATGATACCCGTCTGTATCTTACATGAACTGGCAGGCTGTTACTGATTAGTGGAGCTCTCTTGGAAAAAGCACTTCTCCCCTGCTGAGTTTTTTGGAAGGGGATTTTGAGCACAACCAGTACAGTGAAATCCTTGGATAGCATATAAAGACTGCAACAGCTGGTTTTACCTATCAGTTTTTCCTTTGTGTTTGGTTGAATTGAAAACCTGCAGTTTCTTGGCTCTTAATGGGATATGGTTGCATGTCCTTCCTGTAGCATGTCAACAAGGTGAGAAGGGTAGTACAGGGTGTCCATAAAGTCTCTTTAAAGATTTATTACAAAAGCAAATGAATAGACAAATCTGTGGAAATTATTGCAAAATGAGGAGTAGATATTAAAGTTTTTTGGCTCATTTAATACACCTCTATATGGGCACCAGTAGTTGCACAAAGCACATCAAGACGGTACTCGATTTCTTGCCATGTTCGCTGTAGCATATCTTCATCAATGGTGGCAATGACATCAGTGATCTTTTGCTTCAGGTCGTTGATGTCCAGTGTGATTAAAAACTTTGATAACCACTGAGTACATAGAACAAATCTGATTAACATATCTCATCAGTTGCTTTTGTAATAGATTTTTTAAAATGTAAAGAGACTTTGTGGACATCCTGTATTATCTGCGAAACATCCCATAGCCAATACAGTGTTTGACATGTGACCGACGAAGTCAATAGTACAATGGAGCAATGAGGTCTTTTTTTCTGCAGTGTTTTCAACTACTAGCCCTGCATCATAAGAGAGTTCTATGGAAGACTTCACCTTTTACCCTTCCTCCCTACATTCATCCTCCCATTCCACCGTATTTTGTATTTTTGCAGCGCAGGGCTACATGCGGAGCATAGCTAAGCCCTGAGGCTGATCAATGCCAATATTTATTTCAGATCCAATTACTGGAGCAGTGCTGCAGTTCAGAGAACACGGCAATGAAAATAAACGTCATCTTATAGAGAGGCACATAGAGACAACATTAGGAATGCAGCCTGAGCTTCAAAGGCAAGCAGTATGAGTACGAGCACAGGTTATAGGATTCTAATACAGCAAAAGCTGGAGGCATTACCAGGGGCTGAAGCTCTAGAAAGCCTGGTGAAATCCTGTTGCCTTTAGCAGGAGATCCCTCCTGTCTCGTTCCTTCCTGTCACCCATTTTCTCTCCACTGCTATGACAAGTCGCTTTGTCTCCAGGAATCACATCTGTTTCCAAACACCCCTGCCTGTCAGTGCAGCTGAAGAAAAAGTGTAGGACTTATAGAAGCACCAACCTTGTTGATCACAAACCGAGCTTCCTCTTGAGACGTTTAAAGGTTTTCACGTTACTTTTTTTTTTTTTTTTTTTTTTTTTTTTTACAGCACAGGATGTTGACAGGAATGAAGAACTGTAACGCCAAAAATTGTCATAAGCAAATTAGAGGAACAGTGCCAGAAACCACTGGAGTACTGAATGTTAGGGTTGGGTGCCGAACTCTGTACTCTAAAGGGTACCAATTGAATAATGTTAGTACTACCAAATTATGTTAAATCAGTAAGTTCCAAATATCAGTACCTTGAGAGAGGGCCATGTTGTGAATTCAAATAAATTTTGATAATGGATGAGCCTTTCAAAAAAATCCCGCCTTTTCCACTTGCAATTGTCAATCTGGGTGAGAGAGTATATAGAGAGAGAGAGAGAAAGCCAAACTTTGTTACCCCACTGTGCTTGCCGCCTCTGGGTCAGCTGTCACAGTTCAAACCTCCAGCTGAGAGAGGTGTATCTAGCCATATTCCCTCCACTACATCACACGCACACACTGGAGAGAGGAGTGTGTGTCTGTCATGTTCTCCCTCTTTTGACTCTGCTTGGGATGTGAATGAGGATGAACGCAGAGACACAATGCCAGCTGCTGTGAATTTCACACAGCCGGCGGCGGTGGTTTGTTCATGAACCTCACCGCTGGCTTGGGCCTCTACATGTTGGCCCCCCATGGGCCAGGCTCCCTTTTATGGACGGTTTGGCAGCAGAGAGGACCAGCAGTAGCCAGCTTCCTGGCTACTGCTCCACAGTTAGTTAGCGACTATATATGACTGTGACAGGCTGGAGATTGTAGGGACTGGTTTTGGGAGGGCATTGGGAGGTATGGAGGGATTTTATTTTGCGTGTTGTGTTGCAACAAAATGTTCTAAATGAATAGCAAAATGTTCTAAATTGTTCTAAAAAAGTTGAAATTTTAAGTTTAGATTTATATATATTTTTTGCAATTAAAATTAGATTTCTGATTACTGAAAGAGCCAAGTACTGACAAAAGTACCCTTGGGCACCGGTACCGAATTCCAGTTACCAGTGCCAATAGTGGTTCAAATGTGTACGGTACCCAACCCTAGTGAATACACACATGTATCTCCATGTAGAATAAGTGAAATAACTTGTTTTTTTTGTTTGCTTGTTTGTTTTTGTTTTTGTTTTTGTTTTTTTCTTTCAGCAAAAGCTTGTTTCTGTCACATGAGTTCAGGTATCCATTTAAACCTGTGCTATAGTTCATATGGAAGAATGGAAGATTGTGTTAGGGAACATTACAAGCACACCAGTGACGGTTCTGCCTATGTTGTCGCCCTAGGCGAAATTACTGACTTGCGATCCTCTATGTTACTTTTTTTTTTTTTTTTTTTTTTTTTTTTTTGGAGGACGCACTTTTTTTGTTTGTTTGTTTTTTGGTAGGGTGCTCGTGCGCCCCCAAGTAGATTGCGCCCTGGGCGGTTGCCCGCATTGCCCCTAGCAAAAACCATCCCTGTCATAGACTATGCATTGTTATATTTTCATGCCCAGTTCATCAAACCCATTTTGGTACAAGTAATGGCCCTTTTCAACTACAAGAACTTCCAAGGTGTGCCGCATCATGTAGGCTGTTGCAGTTTTTTAAAGCTTTCCATTGGCAGCGTCACAGTTACAGGTTAAGTTCCTTGAACTTGATTTACTCCCTGCTTGGAAGGTTATAATAAAATCTGAGTTCCAGGAACTTTTAGGAGGTGTTAGCAGGGCTGTTGTCTTGATTGGTCTAAGCGTTGACTTGGTAAATATGCATTATCAGAGGAATGCAGCACAAAGCAGCCAGTGAAAAACAAATGGCAAAACAACGCAAACTGTAAGTTGTACTAATGGGTTCATGTCCTGATCATTATTTGGAGAGAATGAAGCATCTACCCTGAATGTCTCGTGTACGCACAGTTTAATAAACATTTACCGGAAATGTCAGAGCACTGCCGCTGTCCCAGGACAGTGAACAGGATGTAATGGGAAAATTAAATGAGGGGAAAAAAAAGTATTTTAAAATATTAACTGAATTTGGGAGTACAGGGCGTCCAGTACATTGCCAGAAAGTGGAAAAAATAAAGTAAGAGTACAAAAAAATCATTCCACCCTTAACGGTCGGTTGTCCATGTAAGCGAGACTTTACTGGTTCTGGCCAGGACCAGGTTAAGCAGAGCTCCAGCTTCACACTTGACAATCAAAAAATCAGGGCATAGCATTGTGAGTGTTGTGAAGTATTTCATTTTGATAGCCATTTGGACCATGATAATGCTGATTTGATCATAGTATCACCTAACAGCCTCTCTGTCTCTCTGTTCCCTGCTTCAGATTTGTTCCTGACAGTCCAAGGGCCAACACCTCAAGGGCCAAAATTCGAGACTTGGATCAACAAGGTAATAATTCCTCTTTGAACCTTTGGAGCACTTTCTTGTTTCCCTGTGCTTCTTTTGCTTTCTAATGCATTGCATTTTGCAATGCTATTGTGGTCTTCAAGATCCCAATGCAGCCAGTACAAGCAGAAGTGAGACACATCACAGCTCTGTACCTGGGCAGTCTGAAACCTCATCAATATGTGGTAAAAATTATTGAGCGATTGTCAGGAGTCGTTGAACTGTGTTGTATGACACATTCCAGCAAGTGACATTTGTGTTCCAGACAGCGCACAACACACATACTCAGCTTATTTTTTTTTATTATTATTATTTATTTTTATTTATTTATTTATTGTTTTTTTTTTTTTTTTTTTTTTGAGATCATTATTATTTTTGGAGGGGACTTTTGTCCACTAGTGTGGTAATTTTTATGCCGTGTTTCTGACAATCAGATGTTGACCTCCTTCCACCATTATCTGTGGATGTTGCATCATACCATGAAAGATGGTGTGATCAAGGTCAGACGTGTAGTGTGGCCTCTCTCTCAGCCAAGACATGGCAAGAATTTATGAACTGTGAGCAATGATCTGACATCTGAACATCCTGATAGACAGAGAAAAAAAATCAAAAAGAGTTCCACATATGTTCCTAAACCCAACAGAACCCATCAGAACCCAGTGGGGTAATTTGCGGTTTAGGCTTAATTTATAACTTAATTGCCCAGTTTGGGTAGGGTTCAGGCTGAGTGGCACATGCTGCCGTTGCACGCTCCACTCAGCCCATACCTCAATTGAACCTCTCAAACCAGAACAGTGCCATTTTCTCTGGTTTTAGATTATTTGTTCTGGTTTATAATCCTACAAGATCTCAAAGTTTGAAGATCTCATGCTTCTGATGGCCGTATAAGAAATATCATAGGCTGTAATAGGCTATGGTGACGGGAATTTTATGACAAGAGGTGGTCCTCTTAATTCTGAGTGAGCAGCAGACATCAGAACAACAAATCAGCAGATAGAAATCTTACAGGCAGATCACAAATTTCCTCAAGTATCAGTACTGCTGGCCAGGTTATGTAGCCAACAAGTCGACATTATCTAAACAAAAAACTTTGATGAGATCTATCAGTGAAGAATTTCATCAGACTCTAGCTTTTAAAACATCACAGAAATGAACCTTCTCTTCTGCTGTGTTGAAATGTGTGTATAGAAACACAGTCAGCTGTTGTCAGCCTCTGTGGCTGGAGAGCCGATCTGCTGCTGGGCTAGTTAACATTCTGGGAGGAGAGAAGGTAGAGACCGCGGCCTGGGGTTTCTGTTGGGAAGGGGTTGGGGGGGCTGGCTAGTTGAAATTCAGCAGGTTGAGGCACAAAACTGCACGGCAGTCTATCTTATCACAGAGATGGAAAAAGGAGGCGGCGGGGGGGAAGGACGGAGACAGAAAGCGAAGGATTCAGTCGAGGCAGAATGTGTAGGAGGAGAGAGGGAGAGGCTTGCAGAGAGAAAAGGAACCATGAGGAAGAGGAGGGGTTGCAGGGATAAACTGCCTCACCCAGGCACTGGCAGGATGGGTGAAGGGTGGCAGGAATGTTGATCAGGTGAGAGGACAAAGCCAGATGAGTTCAGGAGAAAGCTGGAAAATCCTGTTCAGCTGTCGAGGAAACTGAAACCTTTCATTTTTTTTTCTTTTAACCCTGAAATTGTTTTTATCCGTAATGAAACAAAGGATAAAATGTGAGATTGTCTGCATGTCTCCAGCAGTTCGAATGGCGCTTTGCCTGTGTGTGAAATCAAAGGCTTGTTTTGTAGGTCTCTGTAAACAGAGGTTATCTTCTAAAGCTGACTGCAAGCCTTTTTAGAAAATCTGGAATGGTTTACATAGCTGATCCTGAATGTCAGTCTTTCTTACAGAATTTGAAGCTTACTCTTGTTTTCCTTGGCGTAGCTTATTGATTGTAATTAATTCATCTTTTATTAATTGCTCCTTTTGCTGGAAGGGCCGATGTGTATCTCTCTCTGCTTATTTACATTGCACCAGTTGATACCACTTTGCTGTTTGGTGAAGTGGGTCTTTTATCCCACTGAAACTCAGGGAGGGGTGGGAGTTTAGAGAGAAAGGCGAAATGTAAAACGCGCACACACACTCACACATGTGGTGTGACAGAATGAGAGATTTAGCCTTCTCAGTACCAATCACGCCTTCAGACAGTTTTTTTTATTTCCTGCCGCCTTCCCTCCACTCTGTTCTTTCCCCCTTCCTCTCTTCATAATCACACCTCCTCTTTCTCCCCTGTATCTCCTCCTCTTCCTCTTCTCCTTTCTTCTACATATTTAAATTTACGAAAAGTAAATAGCTCCCTGCTTTCCCAGCTGCCATACACAGGCATGCAGGCATGCAGTTGTGCACCACCACACAAACAGAAATGCATTTGCAAGCGTACAAAAACGCACACACACGTGTACACACACACACACACACACACACACACACACACACACACAATGGAGCCATTTCCCAGCATCCTCACAGCGTTAGACCCCTGTTAATCCCGTGGCAGTGTTTGGTTCATCGCCACTGTGTCTGCTGGTCACAGGCCAGCACGCTCCTCTTTCTCCTGCACTCCGCTTTAATTACTTTTCTCTCTTCTTTCCCCCCGCTAAGTCTGACTCCATTGCTCCTCATCCCTCTGTTTTTCTGCGATTACACAAAAGCAGGCGGTGTCACCGAGAGTGAGGCAAGGAAAGGGGAGGAAAAAAGAGAAAAAAATGGGCCGGTGAGATGATGAGTAGCGAGAGGCATTTTCTCATTGGCCAGTGTGTAGAGCCAAGCAGTTTCTGAGGTCATTTCTTTAGTGGCTGATATGATCGTTCAATTCAGCAGTGATGGAAGAGCCCCTTTTCTTTTTTTCCCAAATGCACACACACACACACACACACACACACACACACACACACACACACACACACACACTCACCTCTGCTCACACACACATACATATATACACACGTAAATAGGAGACTCATCAGCTTTTTGATACCTACATTCAATTTCTCTCTCTTCTCTTTTTCAAGCAGTGTAACGTACATGTTCACACCAGCCCACACACTCTTTTTCACTCTGTTACGCAGGAAGGCGAAGAGAAATGTACTCGACAGTCCTTTAATACCCCTCCATTCATTTTATGTGCATTCTCAGTGCATTGAAGTAGAAAATGTATTATTGTGCAAGAGAGAGGGACTCACCAAGTGCACATGACCAAGGTGTAAATTTAGTTTGAGGAGGAAAAAAAATGTTTTTTCACTCTTGAAGTACTTGAGCTCTTGATTTGCCTGCTTGAGTGCTCAAACCGCCTAAACAGTGGCAGCATCACTTGGAAATGAATATAAATTATCCAATTTTGATGTTTTATTGTTTTCACTGGGGAAACTTATCCCAATAGCCACCTGTAAATCAGCTCATTTCATGCTAGTTTGCCATTGTCATTACCATTATGAGTGTTTTGCACCAGCTTGCAAGTGCAATGTGCAAAACACAGAGGTTTAGTAGACTAACACAACCAAACTCTCACAGGCAGCAACAGATGATTTTTTTTTTTCAAAGAAAAGACATTTTAATTTGCTCATTTCATGCATTTTTTCAAGGAGATGACTTATAATATTCCTAATTTTCGCCACACTTTTGTTTGGTATCATTCTTTCTGTCCTAAATTTTAGATGGCTGAGTTCATTTCCCTCTGAACTGCTTCATATGCAGCCTGCAGCAACACTGATTTAACTCTTAGGGTAGGGCTACAACTAATAGATATTTTTATTTATGTGTAATATATATATATATTTTAATCAATTAATCATTCAATTTATAAAGTGTAAAAATGTGAATAGGCTTCATATAGCTTTTGTGGTACTTCCACCATCTTACAATTAATAATGATTTAGGTTGACTTGAATGGGAGTCAGAACAGCGACTGATTTGGGCCCATCATTATTATGGGGGATCTTGTCACAGAGGTGAAGGAGACAACATATTTTCCTTTCCAGTCCAGTCTTCATAATGCATGGAATGGCTGCCAATTTGAGAAGGCCAATCAGGTGATTTTTTTCATTCATATCCTATGTAAGGGATAATGTACAGGGTTTGTTTTGCGATTATAACCAGCTAGCTGTACATTTTCCTGTATTTTGCCCAGAGGTGGAACAGTTGAGTTCTCATGTTGCCTGTTTTGTTTGAGGCATCTTGTGGCTTTTTTGCTCTTTATTTTGTCTGCTAGTGTGTTTCCTTATGTTATATGACTGCATTTTTTGCAATTTGCCCACTCGGTTGGCACCTATTACATATCTGTCTTGCCATGAAGGGATCTCCTTTCTCTGTAGTCCTGACCGAACCACACAGATAGGGAAAACACACCAGGAGTAAACTGAATCACATCAAAATCTGTTCTGTTCAAAATCTGATCTGTTTTCTTGACAGCTAACGGAACTTTTAACATTTTCACAAATTGTATTTTCTTGTGTAGTGAAAAGTTTGCTGCTAATAGAATACTGACGTGTGCGTGTGTGCGTGTGTGTGTGCGTGTGTGCGTGTGTGTGTGCGTGTGTGCGTGTGTGCGTGTGTGTGTGTGCGTGTGTGCGTGTGTGTGTGTGCGTGTGTGCGTGTGTGTGTGTGTGTGTGTGTGTGTGTGTGTGTGTGTGTGTCTGTGTGTCTGTGTGTTTAGAGGGATGTGAACAGACGGGAAGAATAATAATGACCTGTAATCCTTTCATCTTCACACATCAATCAGATGCCGTCAGCCTGTCAGAATTACACACACACACACACACTCACACACACACACACGCAAACACACAAATGCAGATTTAATCATGACATCTTGCAATCAGGCAGCCAGCACCAGTCAGTCACACCAGCTAAGAGTTCATCCTCAATGCACACACATGGTTAACACCCCATCAGCGTGTGTGTGTGTGTGTGTGTGTGTGTGTGTGTGCGCGTGCGTGCGTGTGTGTGTGTGTCCGTCCACTAGTGTGTGGGTGTTTGTGTGTTTGTGAGTATGTGCGATTGGCAGCTCTTGACCTGATTAACACGGGTTAATTCTCCTAGCTTTTGAAGAGATCAATCAACTTCTTAGTGTTTCTCCCTTACTCACTCACTCTCTCTCACACACACACACACACACACACACACACATGTACAATCATCCTGTATGTGATTAGGTTCACACATACACACATAAATATTAAAAGATAATCAATTCAGTCTCCCTCTCTGTTTATGTTAAACTCAATTCATTTTATTGGCATGGATGCTAGAAAAACAAAATTCTAAAAACATTTATATATATATAATCAATTAACAAGCACGTTATTGTGAACACAGATACCCCACTGGGCCTGCTGGTGGGACTAGGGGGAAGCTCTTGGAGTTACCAAAATTGTCAGGCTTCATCATCTGTCCAACCTGAAAGTTGTCATCGAATAGAGTGGATATATGCATTCACATATATCCACTCTATTTGTTGTGTGCACTGTATAACTAGTGCAGGATGAGGACTGCACAATCCCAGTTAGTGTTTCTTTACAGAAAGAAACAAAATAATCAGCAGAAATATGTAAGTAATGAATCTGAGTAAGCAAAAATAAATGATTAGCAGAGGCTGATGATGTAAAAGAACAAATCTGCATGATACTCAAATATAATCACTCCTTTTTCTCTTGGCAGTTGAAATTCTGAGCTTGCATTGTAAATTTGCAGCATTGCAAAAGTAAAAATGCTCAGGAGGAGACAATACAATAATTACTTTGACAGCGCTGATATTACTGGTAGGTCTTCATTTACTGAGTTTTTCCTTTGTGTTTTATTCTCTCTAACTAAGCTCTCACTGCTATGTTATATGCTCTGTTGATGGAGTTTGAGTTTCTTAAGATTTATCCCTCTATGTTTAAGTGTCACTGTCGCTACGTCATAGCTGTCTATGGCAGTTAAAATTATTTTTGCACTGTTGTATCTTGTAACACCAGAGAGAAGTTATTATTAAACCACTGGTGTTTCCAAATGGTGTTCCCATTCGGTCCACTCTTCACACATTTGTTGGTGCCCACATTAGGTGTTGAAATCCTTGAGAATATCATGACTTGATTCGATGTATATTGTTGGGTTCACAGTTCATTTCAAAAATGATTCTAAAGTCATAAATAATTCTTTATTCACATTTGATTCTCAAAGCAATATTACTATGATAGCTTTTGATCCAGACCTCGTTTGAAGTCCACACAAGACAGTGAATCCATATATCCATATATGGTTGGGAGCATGTATGAATGAACACAAAATCATACATTAGCCATGAATTTGGCTCAACAGGTTCAGTGGTTAGAATAAAATATAAAGACCCTTGTACTGTGAGATATCCGAGCAACAAATGATACATGATGATTCAGACTACAGGGGACAATTGTCCTGGATCTTAGCAATATCCTGAAGCCATGATTGAGCAGGACAACAAAAAGTCCCAGCTTATTGCTTCACCAGCTTATCCGGACATTCAAGTGCAAGACAACAACCAGCAATGCACCCCAAACATCATTACCATTGTCAAAAGTTTTATATCCAGTTAATAGCCAGGCAAGCATCACAGGGGCATCAGAGTGTGCATCAGAACACTATCTCCGACAGCATTTCTGTGTTTATACAACATGTAGATCTGACCGAGCAATCTGATTGGTCAATCAGACGTTTAGAATGTGCTCAAATAAGCATGACAGCACGGCTAGCCGTCCTTAAATGAAATATACCTCATCACTGAAAATATTACTCTGCCTATATCTTATTGCCCGGGTCTGTGTGGTTTCCATGGCAACAAGAAATGTTTCACCGAAACCCGCATCAAAAGCCACTGTCAACTTTGTTTGCCTGCATAATGGACCGTTTTGTTGTCAATTTTGATTTATTTGGCAACTTAAGTTTGGATAAATGGCTGAACGAGGAAGACAAGACAGAACAGAAAAAGGCAAGATACGTGAGAGAGACAAGTGAAGAGCTGGATCAGCTGGAGAGGTCAGGAAATGAAGCCAGTGTGGCCCGGTCAATGTCTTGGGCCGTCAAATGTATACAAGACTACCTGAAAAACTCCGGGCAAACAGCTGATTTCTCAACTGTAAGTAAAGAAGAGCTAAACAAGATCCTCTGTGAATTTTATGGAACTTTAATTTCTATAATAAAGAGAATGAAATGCCTCAGCGGACACAGCACCACTGAGGCCGATTCAGCACCACAGACAGTACCTGCAAGATTTTCCACAGAGATGTGCAGGCTATAACTTTGTTCTTGTTATTAATGTGTTAATGTTATCAGTTATTACTTAGCCTACTTAGCCTTAGCCTTAAGATAGATTCGTTAGATAGATGTTTTTTGCTGGTGAGTTGTTGTCACGGCAACTGTTAGATTAAAAATGACTGAGAAGTCGGCAGAAGTGTAACTATCAGTCCATGAAAAAAATATTTTTTCCAGCAGATATTCTATTTAAAACATGATTGGGCTAGCAAAGCAGTTTTGTGTTGCTATGTGTGGTGTTTATTCAGTTTTAGGGAATCACGATGTCTAGAAAACATGATAAACCCAGGTTGGCTGGCTGACAAGGACTAGTTAACGTCAGATCTCAGGTATTTCCACTGAAACGGAGAGAATACTAGCAAAAAACTTTGATGTTTTGAGAGCGAAATGCCCACATTATGAATACATTTTGATTATACATTGTTGGTAATAGTTGTATAATCACGTTATTACTTCAGTGATGCTAATGGAACTCGGTGCAAGCTCCTCGTTCCTGGCCGCATCACTGTCGTGACAATAGTAACGGTCAAGCACACCCTCTCGTGTAATAATGCTTAATTAAATCACAAACACAACATTTTCCATATCCACCATACTCAGAGACTTACCACTACTATATACATTCATTTCTTGATTTATTTATTTGTTTTTTTTTTTTGTCTTTTTGATTGCTTCCATTCTACTGCTTAGACTTTTAAAAGAACAGTTCATCCCAAATACCCCAAAATATATTTTCCAACTTACCCCTTGTGCAGTATTTGATGAAGCTTTCAGTCTTTCACCCCAACACAGTGAGGCTGGATGGGTATTTGTCTGTGGTGCTCGGCCCCTTCAAAAACTCAAAACAATCACACGGATGCCCGACATAATCCACAACCTTCAAGATTTTGCTAAAGAACACCAGAAAACTGTATCTGTCTGCACCTGTAATTCATTCTCGTTTGAGACGGACAGACACAGTTTGCCAGTTTGAACTTTTCTCCCTGGCTATCTTTACTACTGTCCACCCCACAGTAAAGACTTCTCTTGACTTGACTGCATGCAACACTTCAGTCAAGACATACAGAGTTGGTAAGGTATATACCTGTGCTAATCAGCATCAATAAGCACACACACCCTGTTTACAAATAAGCAGCATCCTTTATTGTTAGATAAACCTGGGATACACAGATTGAGAGTCTGCAAATGTTTCATGAATCCCTTGTTGGTTTTCATAGCAAAGTTTAGGTGATCCAGGTGCCTTTTTTTTACAGATTAGTACTTTGTAATTTCTTTTTTCTTCGAAAATGACAGTAGAGAGACACGAAAGAGGGGGTCACTTGCAGCAAAGGGACCTGTCTCAAATCAAACCCAGGCCACTGTGGTAAGGACTTGAATCGTGGTACATGCTTTACCAGGTCAACCACTGGGGTGCCCAAAAGTGAGAAATATTAAATAAAAGTTTTGTGAATGCGGTCCAGAGACTTCACTATTGTCACTGTAATGTTGCTGAGGCAGTGTACAGGTTCAGAAGGGTTTTTTTTCCTAATAAATACAAATGATGATAAAAAAAAACCATTGTATTTATATTTCAACCATATTGAGATGATTAATTATCCGGCTTCATCAGATGTTTCAGATGATTAATTGTTTGGTAATCATCTGGTTTACTTTTATATAGCTGTGTGTGTGTGTGTGTGTGTGTGTGTGTGTGTGTGTGTGTGTGTGTGTGTGTGTGTGTGTGTGCGTGCGTGCGTGTGTTTGTGTGTCTGTGTATGTTTTGTGTGTAGGCTACTGTACTCATCTGGCTCTTTCTCTTTCTTCATAAGTCTCTCTCTTTCTCTGTGTCTCATAAATCACTAATGTTTGTCTCAGCAGGCAACCGCTCCCCACTGCACCTAGTCACATCTGCTACCACACACACACACACACACACACAAAACACTTTATTTCCCTCACTAATACCCTTATGCCCCCCCTCCCTCTCTCTCTCTCTCTCTCTCTCCCCTGTTAATTATCTCTCCCTCTGTGTTTCCGTCGTGGCAGATCCATCATTCATATTGTACGCTACATTTGCTGTCAGGGCTGAGATGCCTTATTCATGACTCTGTTATCCAAACCCAAGCAAACACAAGCAAGCTCCCCAGCAGTTCCAGTATAAATAAGTGAACATTAAGTCTGAATCTCTCTCTCTCTCTCTCTCTCTCTCTCTCTCTCTCTCTCTCTCTCTCTCTCTCTCTCTCTTACTCTCAGGATGGGAACTTCAGCAGGATGGATGTGCTTCCTGCAGACCCTCCATCCGCCGCTCGGCTTGTTGGACAGTCGTCCTTTGTCGATTTTGGTGAGACTGACTGAGATTTGCTGTCATGTGAGGATGTGAGCCGGCTTGCACGGTGGTGTGTGAGTTTGTTATGTGAGAGAGAGACAAAGACAGGAGCAGCTTTACACTGGACATTAACATGCATCTTGTGGGTGTCATCAGACAGAGCAAAATCACACAAAAACACACAGCTGATGCTCAGACTGAACAGCCTGTTATTTTCTATTTCCTTGTACTGCATGAGATTGCCCTTAACTGTATTGGTTTTCTGTGGGAGGGGCTTTGATTTTATCTCACCAATAACTGGAGACAAACAGCTGTATACAGAATAGGTTGGATCGAGATCCGCACTCATTTTCATTCAACACTGAAGCAGCAATGATTGCCAGTACACAAACATCAGCAAGCTTATGGGGTTGGCACCAGTGTCCAAGGGATATATCAGTTGGCCAATATATCACAGATACAGTGCTGTGAAAAAGTATTTGCCCCCTTCCTGATTTCTTATTTTTTTTTGCATATTTGTCACACTTAAATGTTTCAGATCATCAAACAAATTTTGATATTAGACAAAGATAAACCAAGTAAATATAAAATACAGTTTTTAAATGATGATTTCATTTATTAAGGGAAAAAGGCTATCAAAACCTACATTACGTTTTCACATAGGGCCCTATGTGAAAACGTAATTGCCCCATTATTCAACAATAAGAACGATAATGGGCAAAAATGGCATCCATGGGAGAGTTCCAAGTCGAAAACCCCTGCTGACCAAAAAGAACACAAAGGCTCATCTCATATTTGCCAAAAAACATCTTGATGATCCCCAAGACTTTTGGGAAAATATTCTGTGGACTGACGAGACAAAGGTTGAACTTTTTGGAAGGTGTGCATCCCGTTACATTTTTAATAAAACTAACACAGCATTTCATGAACATAACATCATACCAACAGTCAAACATGGTGGTGGTAGTGTGATGGTCTGGGGCTGCTTTGCTGCTTCAGGACCTGGACAACTTGCCATAATTGATGGAACCATGAATTCTGCTCTCTACCAGAAAATCCTGAAAGACAATGTCCGGCCATCAGTTCATGACCTCAAACTCAAGCGCACTTGTGTTATGCAACAGGACAATGATCCAAAATACACCAGCAAGTGCACCTCTGAATGGCTTAAAAAAATAAATAAATAAATAAAATGAAGCTTTTGGAGTGGGCTAGTCAAAGTCCAGACTTAAATCCAATTGAGATACTGTGTCATGACCTTAAACAGGCCTTTCATGCTCAGAAACCCTCTAATTTGGCTGAATTAAAACATTTCTGTAAAGAAAAGTGGACCAAAATTCCTCCACAGCGATGTAAAAGACTCATTGCCAGTTATCGCAAACGCTTGTTTGCAGTTGTTACCGCCAAGGGTGACACAACCAGTTATTAGGGGGGCAATTACTTTTTCACATAGGGCCAGGTAGGTTTGGATAGCTTTTTTTTCCCTTAATAAATGAAATCATCATTTAAAAACTGTATTTTGTATTTACTCTGGTTATCTTTGTCTAATATTAAAATTTGTTTGATGATTTGAAACATTAAAAACACCAACATGTTTCGGCCATGTGGCCTTTCTCAAGGATGCCGAACACCTTGAGAAAGGCCGCATGGCCGAAACATGTCGGTGGTTTTAATGTTTAAGCCCTATTAATTAAAGGCCTTTTAAACCTATTAATTCACTTGAGTGCCTGGATTGTACTCCTTTTTCCTCTAGTCATGTGGCTATGATGACCTTGCTGGTAGAGGCAACAGAACAGCTCAAACATTCGAACAGGTTCAAAAAATTTCATTCATTTGCCATAATAGAGGAAAAGACAATATTCATAATATTATGATATATAAAATCCTAAATAATATCTGCTTTCCTATCATAATATCCATAATATACTGCCCTAAATATAGTCTGGCTCGTGCACAGCTTCACAACATCAACAGCACCATCTCCCCCACAACAAAAAAAGCTAATTAGCTCAGTTGGATTTCCAATTGATTGGGGAAAGCAATAGCAGACTGAATTGCTTGAAAAATTTGAAAAGGGATCTGGAACCAGGCTACAAAAATGCATGACATCAAGGTGTAAATGCACCCAAAATTTGAATTTCATGTACTCCTCAGAGCCACACTGGGCCTTTTCACCAACAAATCATAAATGTGATGCATCACCAGTCAACATCTATGAACTGTGCAAATGGAAATGTCGCTCATAAAGCAAATCTAACCAGGAAGCGGAGGCAAATGTCAAGTGGCAGACAGCTCAGATAGTAACAGCCTTGTGTTGAATGGATCATCAGCAAACTCATGAGAGGGGACCTTTGTGAGATTTAATGTGTGTGCGTGTGTGTGTGTGTGTGTGTGTGTGTGTGTGTGTGTGCGCGCGCGCACGTGTGTGTGTGTGTGTGTGTGTGTGTGTGTGTGTGTGTGTGTGTGTGTGTGTGTGTGTGTGTGTGTGTGTGCGCGCGCGCACGCGTGTGTGTGTATCTACCAAAGTGTTAGCAGGCAGATCCCTTCCTCTCCTCTAAGTCCTTTAAGTTCTGTCTGCATCTGAAGCTCTGTAGCTTCAAAGGCTTCCAAACAGGACTGACTGTCTGGCATCTTTGGCTCTAGCTTTTTCACGACAGCTCTCTCATCACACACACACACACACACACACACACACACACACACACACACACACACACACACACACACACACACACAGGGAAAGGAGAGGGAGAGAGAGAGAGAGTTTTGTGAACATCTTATCCCCTTAAACAATCTTGGCCAGTAGTAGTCATTGTTCAGCTCGGCTTTAGATTTATCCACAGCAAATCTGCACCGGCTCTCTAATCTGCAGGCTGCAGCTTGTTCACAGCAAAGTGGCCTCAGTCACTCTAGAAGGGGATTTTAAAAGGTAAATACCTCTCAGATTGCCAGTCTATGCCTGTCTGATGGTACAATAAAGTCTCATTGATAGTTAAACCTGCACTAAGCAATTTCAGAACCTATTAACAATCCTGAAACTAACCTGTGCTTTATGGAGACTTTTGTATCTCAAATTATATAAATCAGGGCGAAGTCGCTAGGTTTAATTTTTTTCCTCTTCTTTTCTGTCTTTGTTGTCAAATTCTGGCTGAGAATGAAGCTCTGCTTGCTTCACTCCCTCGCCTCTTCAACTTCATTCAAAGCATCTCTGAAACTGTACATTCTGCAGATAAAGGTTTCCAAATTTCAGAAAAGCAGTCAGATGCTGTCAGTTCTGTGGCGACAGACAAAGTTAATTCAACACAGTTGTTTACCCTGTCGCTGAAAGTATGCAGCTTCACTTCATTTTCAAATTGGAGTTCTGAGGCAAAATGATCCAAGCAATCCAGCAGGACTCCTATGAGAGTGAAATGTATCCTTTTCCATCCCAAACACACATTTTTTGCCTTAATTTTTGATTTTGTTAGGTTGCTGTTATCCTGGAAGCAGGACTGAATGTGTTTTTTTTTTACAGACAGAGTTTGTGCTCTCCACACCCTCTAGTGCTCATAAATTGGTTACTGCAGGGGTGGGGGTGGTAGGTGGGTGGTTGTGTGTATGTGTGTGGGGTGGGGTGGGGTGGGGTATCACCCCGATCCTTTGTGTGAAGAGTTTGAAAAAAGAAATTGTAATTCAGTGTTACGACTGTGTGTGTGTTTAGGGATGGGCGTTCTTTTTAAATTCTGCTGTCTTTTTTCTATCTTTGTTCATGAGACTAAGAGTGATTGTTATTGCATGTGTGTGACCTCATCACTTAGTCTGAGCAACGTGCTGTCATTAGCAGAGTGATGTTCAATGCATTTTTAATGACTTAACTTTGGGTTGTGGCATGTACACACTGAGTCAGACACATACACACACTCAAGTGCTCACACACACAAACACACGCACACAACCACACAGAGATAAACACATCCTTATTGGTAAGATTAATCGGTTAATCTCTAAGCAGCTAGGGGTGTCCATAAAATATTTAGTGAACAAACTTCCCCTTCCCCCAAATTGGCAATAATGTATGAGCTGAGAGGGAAATGACCTATATGCTCCTTTTTTTCCTTGTGTGTGTTTGTTTGTATGTTCATGCATGCATATTTGTTGTGTGTGTGTGTGTGTGTGTGTGTGTGTGTGTATGTATGTGTGTGTTTTCCACTTGTCTGTTTGTGTGTACTGTAAGTGTATGAGTGTATGATTGTCTATATAGCGACAGGCAAGGAGAGACTCAGTGTGCATATCTGTTTGTGTGTGTGTGTGTGTGTGTGTGTGTGCATATGGTCATGTGTGTATTTAATTCATCATCTCTGGGGGCAACAACCTTTTATTTATTTATTTATTTATTCTTTTTTGTTGTTCAGATTGCAAGCTTATCTCAACAAAAAACTTTCATTCCTTTAATCTCTTTCTTTCTTTTCCCCCTCCTCCATCGCCTCAGAAATGTCACTTCAAGGCATTGCCCTCGTTAGCTAGGGATTGAATCTTTTGAGGGTCACGCTTCTAATAATCCGCCAAATTCTGGGAGGGAGACGCCCTGCAGGATGTTACATCTTTTTTTTTGTCTCACACTGTCTGCTTCACTTAGTCTCTCTTCGCCTGTCGCTGTCTATCTTTATTTCTCTTGATCTACTGTATATCTGCTGTCTTTGCTTCACTCTCTTTCCATGCTTTTCCTCCTCCTCCTCCTCTTCATCTCTATGGTTTCAGGCGGTTGTTACGTCTACAAATTTCCACAATATAACTGCAATGGGAGGAGGACTTTTCAGTAACCTAAAACAACCCTCTCTTCAATATCCAGCCTCTCCTCCAGCACTACAAAACAATTAAGTGGCTGAATTATAGATCAGTGCTTCATACGTATATTAGAAATCAAGTACAATTTTCAAGGAGTTTCTCTTGCTGTAGGTGTCAACATCAAATCTAATAAGAAAAATAAATATTTAAAAACTGCAAAGGGGTTCCCCGGTGGCTCACCTGGTGGTGCGCATACCATGAATTAAAGCTAAGTTCTTACAGTAGCATCCTGGGTTCGAGTCCAAGCTCAGCCCTTTAACTGCTTGTCATCCCCTCTCTTTCCCCTACCTTTCCTGTCTTTCTGTACTCTCACTGTGAAATGAAGCAGAATAAAACAGAAATAATACAAAAAAGGTACAGAACAAAACCTGACAAATATATTTGTAAAATAAAAGTAAATCAAAATCAAAATAAAAGAATACAAAATAAAAATATAAAATAAAAGTAAGGCAGTCATATCCCAAACATTAAAAATAAATGATAAAAGGTGCCCATTTTGTGATAAAAAGTGATAATTGAATAGGTGGTTTCAGTTGGGATTATACTAGATTAGATGCATCGACTGAGAGCTGTCACTGTCAGTCTGTCTCTGTCAATCTTTTTGTCAGTTCCTGTCTGTCTGTAACGTTCATTCTGTCAGACATACAGAGAGAGAGAAAAACTCACTGAGAGGAGAGCTGAAGTTTGTAATATGATCATTATGACAGAAGGGGAGACCTGTCCTGAGCCACACACACATACACACGCACACACACGCACAGTCCCAAGTTATGCCCATGTCCAATTTCAAGCCAACTGTCTGTACATACAGTATGTATGACCAGTATGACCATTTCACTTTCATATTGTGAGAATTCCTATGTGCAAATGCATAAAAATGGGAAGCACCTGAGTGAGTGCACTATTTCCCATAAATCAAGTTTATATGGGCGGCCCACCTCCACACGCCTCCTCACCTTCTGTTCTCAAAATGGAATCACAGGTTTAAAAAAAAAATAAAAAATCCACGTGTTATTTGGGTAACTATTAAACACGCTGCTGCCGAAGAGAGCCAACAGAGTAGACACATACAGGGAGAGATAAACAGAAAGAGGCAGAACGGGGCAAGCCATTACAGTGTGTTCAGTGACACACCACAGGTGTGTGTGTGTGTGTGTGTGTGTGTGTGTGTGTGTGTGTGTGTGTGTGTGTGTGTGTGTGTGTGTGTGTGTGTGAAGGGGGAAGCAAGGTGAGCATATTAAAATAGTCTGTGAGTAAACAATAAAATAAGGTGGAGAATCAACTACAATCAAAATGGTGAAATATGAAATAGCCTAAGAAATTGAATGATGTGTTTTATGTATTTGCTCTCTATGTGGTTGCAAAACATCGACATACATTCAATATGACCAAATCAATGTAATATTATTTTACAAATATATATCACAGGGAATCCTGTTTCCAAATGCCAGTTTTTCAGGTCCTGCAAAACTATATTCAACATATGACTTATCATATTTTCTATGTGGTGCTTTTCTGTGGAGCCTTATGATTCTTTTTAGGCAGAACAGCAGTACAAAACACAATGCTCAAGTCTTGTCTCAAGTGCACATATTTAAGTCGCCAAAAGTTGAGAACTCAAGTCTAAATTGCTAACAAAATATTCAAGTCCAGTCTCAAGTCGAAATCACTAAGGTTATGTCTGAGTCCAGTTTCAAGTCCTCAGTCCTAAGTCCAAGTTCAAATCAGTATTGGGGTCGGAGCCGAGTCACACGTTATCAAACATGGGTAACCCTTGGGTGGATAACCTCATCTATGGTTTAACAAACTGACTGACACATTTTGAGCCTAGAGCCTTCTTTCACACATGCAAACTGATTATTTGTGATGCAATTTTTATGGCTCGATGAGGCTTCCCTCAACTTCTGTCCTAGAATGTTAGAAACACATATACACACACGCCCTAACACACACACTTTTTTGTTTCTGTTTATACATCCTCAGTCAACCTAGTGCCTGTTTCAGCAGTAGATATACATTTCTGTATGTGTTGTCAGTACTCACTGTATAGCTAAATATGTCACTACATGTTAATCATCTAATATTATCAATTTACTGCTGGTTAATTTGTTTAATTGTTATTAAAAAGTATGTTATACCTAGTATATGCAGCACCTACCTGTTTCATGTATCTAACTTCGTACTGTCTGTCCCTCTCTCTCTGTTGATATTATCACCACTTTGTGTTCCTGCACATCAGCACATCTGACTTGCCTCTCTGCAGGCTAATTAAAGAGCACATATTGGCTTCGCTGTGGTCCTCGCCTGCACGATTGCAGGAGGCAAATGAAAGAGAGAGAAGCAATAGGTAGGCAACTGAAAGAGGGGGGAGGGACAGCACGCTTCAAACATGATGTACACCAAGTTAGAAAGGAGGATAAACATGAAGAGCTCGGCGGAGGATCAGGACGGAAGAGGAGGAAGATGAGGAGTAGGAGATGGCAGGGTGGATAAGAAAGGAGTACAAAGAGGAAGAGCATAGAGCAGCAAGCATCACACTCCTGCTTCATGCAGAATGGAAATCATTCCCATCACACTCCACACGGTCAATGCTCCGACTGCCTCTGTCTATTTCAGTCTAGTCAGCTTCAACAGCATAAATGTTATGAAACAGTTTTGCCCTAGCAGTGATGTTTATCCAGTAATCAGTATAAATGCAGTATCAGCATTCCATTTGTGTGTGAGGGAGTAGTGTTTGTGTGGATAAAGGATGCGAAAATGATTACAATATTATAAATTATGCTTAAATACAAGGAACATATGGTGATGACAAACATGAGCAAAACTTCCCAGAAAGTAAAATGTAGAGAATTTAGGTCCATTTACTTAGAGGCACTTGTGTGGCACCATGTGACAAATGTAGCTGCAGTTGATGCTTATGTTCCTTCGCCCAAAAAGATTGTAATTGAAGACTTAATTGATTTTAACTGTCTTCAATAATTCTGCAGACTTATTGACATTTGGGTATTGTTACTGCAATCTTGCCCTCGATTTTTTTACTCAGGGAAAAATGTTTTGACTCCATCTGTCTCTATGTCCATCTCTCTCTCTCTTGTCATCTCATATGCAAGAGTGACTTTCCAGAGTGCACATACTGACACACACACACACACACACACACACACACACACACACACACAGCCTACACATACAGGGTTTTTCCTGGCTCAAATTGAGGCAGAGGTGGTACCATCCTGATCATGGGGGGGAGGTTACTTTTTACCACGGACCTTTTGTACTCGGTATTTAGTGTTAGTGTATGTTTATGTTAACAATATGTTAAATTATTATTATTTTAAAAATGTAAATTACTTATCAAACAGACCTAACAATTCAGCTACCAATGAATGAGCAGTAGTGTGCCTGTGATAACATATATTGAAAAATAAGCCGAAGTGATACCTCTTCTCTGAATACACAAGCTAGGCCAGTGTGCTGCTGTTAGCCAGTGAAAATAAAGCAGAGTGGCCACTCTTCATATTGTTACACAATCTATGTCTGTGCGCTGCTGTAGCCTGGAAATCCCGGTAAAATAAGACAGTCGCCTAAAAAGTAACTTGTTTTTAGACCACTTTCACTTGTTTCAAGATCATTTTCCTTGTTACATTGGCAGTTTTTTTTTAAACTTACTGAACTGTGTTTTAAAAACAAACAGCTAGCTAAGAGGATGGCTGGGAAAGTGGAAATTCGAGAGAGGTCGGTTGGTTTGACAAGATCCTTTAATTCACACGTGAGCGGGCAAATACTCCCCACAAACACACACGCCGCACAGATCGGCAGCGTGTGTGAGCTCGTCATATACCATCATATAGCAGTCAAACTAAGCTGCATTTTCACTTCCACTACCAGGATGCCAATTAACACACACACTAGCAAAGAAACCGAAACACAAAACAAAATCCTCCAGGAAGGGAATTTCTCGGCTCTGTTCTTCCTCTTTGGCAGTTTTGGCAGCGACTTCCAGTGCACTCTTGTTGATACAGCGCCACCACATCGGCGCAATGCTGCAGCTGCAGTTAAAATGACATCCATCTACCACGGCGCTTGTCAGAAAATAACAATTTTCCCGACGTCAGAGTTTTGAGAGCCAGGGGCAGCATGAAATTAGGCTGAGGCGGCCACCTCGTAATTTTATATGCAGGAAAAACCCTGCACATAATGATAAATGCGGTGAGTATCACCTAGCAACAGCACATTAAGATCCATGTGTTATATTTGCCCTTGTTGTGGAAATGAGTCTGCACGTTTTCGTGAGACTGCATTACAGATGAGCTTGCTGCTATTGGCTAAATTGACGAAATTTGAGCTTTGTGTGTATGTGTGTGTGTGTGTGTGTGTTTATACACAGTTGTGTTTATGTGTGCACATTTGTATACTACTATCAGCCCATATTTGTGTGTTTACAGTCCTGTTTGCAGAACTAGACACTTAATAAGTGTGCTATTGCTCTCTTCCTTTGTGTTTTCTCTCTGTGTGTCTCTGCCACATTTCATGTGGGAGTGACTTCTGAAAAGAAAAAAAAAAACACATACTCACATACTCACAAACACACACACATGCACATTAATGCTGAATGTTGTAAACATCACATGGCAACAGCACACCAGGATCTATGTGTCTGCATTTTCACCTGTTGTTGAAATTAATCTATGCTTTCTCACTATCCGCTATTACTTCCTTTGGCATGACAGGTACTAAATCTGAGCTCTCTCTCTCTCTCTCTCTCTCTCTCTCTCTCTCTCTCTCTGTGTGTGTGTGTGTATGCAATATGTATATGCTTGCATATGCATATACATGTGTATGAGTCTCTGCCCACGTACCCATGTTTGCATGTTAGCAGTCCTGTTTGCAGCACCCGACTCTTAATAGATTCACAGCATATGCCACACAAAATAGGCCCATCTGCCTTATCACTGAGGTAATTGCATTTTTCAAAGTGACAGCGGCCAATGCATAATTCATCATTAGGTAAAACACAGCAAAGTCCCACAGCCGAGCGTGTCAGCCGGCTCTCCTGCAGGTAGGACGGAGGGAAGCTGCTCTGAGACCCGCAGCTCACCAAGATAGGCAGACAGAGAGGGGAGAGTGTGTGTGTGTGTGTGTGTGTGTGTGTGTGTGTGTGTGTGTGGAGGTGATATTTAAAATCAGAAAAGCTGTCGCTGTTTGTGTGTGTGTGTGTGTCTGTGTGTGCGTGTGTGTGTGTGTCTGTGGGTGGGTGTGCGCGTGCGTGTGCGTGCAGCCAGGTAAGTCAGCATGTTAACAGGACAGCCTATTTTCTTCTCTCACCCTCAGGCATTTTCCCTCCACTCATCTTATTATATTGTGTTAGATCCAACCACTTCTCCTCTTCCTGCTCGTCTCTGTCTGCCTCACTTTTGCTGACCCAGCCAGTCCAGGCCCCTCTCACTGTTTTTTTTTTTTTCTACCTTTATTTCCCTTTTGCATCTCTTTTATCGCTGTCTCTCTGGCTGTCTTGTTGTGTTTTTCAGCCAGTTCAGTTCCTTTCTCAGGCTTTTTCCTCTCTCTCAGGCTCACATTCTTTGTCTCTTTCTCTGTCTTAGACACCCACAGTAATGGGTGTACCTGTAATACAGCAGAGCCTTTTCAGTTTAGCTTTAAAAAAAGGTGTTGCAGTCCTGTTCTGCTGAGGAAGAACAGCTCCAGTTGTAGAGGCAGGATCACATAAAAGCATAAATGCACATATAGCCAAACATGAGACTTCGCAGCAGCTCAGACTGGACAAATGAAGTAAAGATGCAGCGAAAAGAAAAATAATATTAAATTAATCAAGCACCATTGTTTCAATATCCCTTAGATTGAAAAGTACTCCACCCCAAATGCAAATTATTTAATCCCCTGGGTTTCCACTCTCCAAGTTCAGATATTAATTTGCACATTTTAATGTATAATTTGATGCAAATTGCACAGCAGATTTGTTGTTTGAGCCAGTATCTGCTTCAGAAAATGATGTGTCAGATATAATATTAAGGGATAATTCCATCCTAAATCGCATTAGCACTATTGACAACCTTGGACTGATGATTTACATTGTGTTTCTGGTGCTGTTTTGTTGTTGGATGTTGTATTCTTGTTATTATGTGGCTAACTAGCCAAAAGCAAATTCACTAATAACACCCAGGGATATTCTCGCAGCTTCAGTCATGTTTAATAGACAAAGTTAAAAAAAAAAAAAAAAAAAGATCTAAAACAGAAGTGTTACCTGTCAGGCGTCAATGTCAACCTCTAAAAATAAAAAAGCAAGGTCCTCTTTGTAGACTGATTTGCAGCAATATATAACCAAATAGCTGCACCTGTTCCCTGTTTGCAGTGTTTGAAAAGGGACTACCAGAAGCACAATGTAAGTGTTTCATTTCTTTTAGGATTGATTTTTCCTTTAATTACAGTGACCCACACACAACTGTTCATACATGGAGTAATAATAACTGTCTTCAACTCATTTGAAAGTGGTTTATGTTAAATGTGTATTTTCATCATTTTTTGGCAATTGTATGTCATGGGCTGTTATGTAAAAAACACAACTGTGGCATTTAAATGAAAGAAAACTTTAAGGAAATATCTCTAGTTACTTATTTTCCCGAGCTCCCTCTGCACCTAAAATCTAACAAGCCTGTTTGGTGACATTCATTCATTATTAATTAGCCACTGGGTGCTGATTAGCTGGAAGTACTGGTGGTCCCACCCTCCTCCTTAACATTAGCGATTGCCCAATACAACATGAGTAGATCGATGCAAATTTAGAATTGGTTGATTTTCAATGAAGTCCAGTTGGGACAAAAGAACTGGGCCCATTTGTGATTGGCTTGTTTTTCTGGTGACATCATTTTCCACCAGCAAACTCTTTAACTGGCAAAGAGTATCACCAGCATCTTTTTATATCATTTATACAACATCCCAAACTGCAGCAGCCGTTTGCATCAGTCCTGAAATCTCTGCCTGAATGCATTTTCTTGTTGATGTGCCATTCTCAATTCAGACTATAGGAGACTGGAAGCGTGCAAAATGTGATCTAAAGCTGACATGTGACAGAGATCAATTCATCACACTCTTCCTCCTTCGCATAATGTGGAACATTACCTTGAAAACTGCCCAAATAGAAAATTAAATTGCAGTGCAGCAGCGCTTTAAGGAGTTGCATTATATAGTAGTTTGTGATAATGTTAACCCAATGAACTGGGAAGAAGCATCAGAAAAACAGGCAGGTCGTGACAAGTAAGGTTTTGTTGTTGTTTTCATAGATTGTTGCAGGCTGAGTCATACTTTACTTGATAGATAAGGACTTAAAAAAAAACCTCTGCCAGAAAAACCCTTTTTTGACCCATTGTCAGGCTCATATCAGAGAAAGTATGGATCCCTGTGTTTGGAGCCTATAGGAGAGAGATGTGTCAAGCAGACTGACATCTATCCACACTTTTGTCAAAACAGCAGACAAATCCTTTTATTCTGAAGGTGAGTTGCTCCTGCTTCAACGTAGTTTCCATCTTTGGAGGTTTGAAAAAGAGTTTGGTGAAACAAATTAAGTGCACTTCAAGTCAAGTTTTTTTTTTCCCTTTTAAATGTGTTTTTATGTCTCTGGCCCCTCGAGGGTGAGACCTAAGTCATATGACACACATACACCTTTCACCTGCTTTTTTTTCATCTGACACACGCAGAAACACATAACAACACATACTGAAACAGTGTTTCAGAGTGCAGGGCAGATTGCATGGAACCAACTGTGTGTGTGTGTGTGTGTGTGTGCACGCGCACACACTCAAGTGATAGTGTGATTTGCATTGTTATTGGTGCTGTGTCGTATCCTATGAATGCCAATGTAGCACTCTGCATATCAGCACAGCCTCTCCCTGCTTTTTTGTTATCCTGCTCTCTCCTTTCTCTCTGTTACTCCCCTATTTTCTCCTAATTTTTTCCTCCCATGTTCTCTGCTTCTGTCCTGCCTTGGCCTGCCCTCTCTCTTCCACCATCTCAATTTCAATTCATACCTGCAGTTTTCTCCCCCTGTGCGACTCCCCGCGCCAATCTCCATCACACCACGCTCCGTCAGCGGGAAGGAGGGACGAAAAGAGGGAGGTGAAAAGGAAAAAAGAGACAAGAGATGGACTGAAAAACAGAGGCGTTAAGAGCAAGAAAGAACTGGTAGATGTGCAGACAGAGAGAGGAGAGGGTGAGCAAGGAAGGGAGATAGTGAGGGAGGGGAGAGAGACAGAGGAGATGGGTGAAGGAGAGCATAACGGGAATAAAAGAGACAGATGAATAGATAGATGAAAGAGAGTATGCGTAGAGGGAAGGACAGGTGGGACACAGAAGAGAGGTGTGTGTATGTGTGCGTGTGATGGAACTGACAGTAAGCATCAGGAGACAGAACAGCGAGTGACAAGCTCTGTAGAACTGAATTAGCAATCACTCTGTCTTTCTCTCTTCATTTCTTTCTCTCTTTATCTCTCTGTCTCTATGCTACAAAAATTTAACAAGTCCTTTAGCTTCACATTCAGTCCCCACACTTGTTTTCCATGTTGTTTAACTTGTTCTTGGACATTTTTAGACAATTTTGAAGGTTTTTAAAGGAATGGAGATGCAGGAGTTCCATTTTTTGTTGCTTTCCTTGTAGTATGTGTTGCATAATCTTAGTCAGGCAGAGAGAAATTTTGTTTTCGTTCTTCACTTTGTGCAACAGAGTCTGGGCTGTTGGATTTGGATAGAACAGCGGCAACAGCAGTAGGTGTTTACAAAGACAACATCATCATTTTCTTACTTGAAAAGCCACGCCCACCAGAGGGGAAAATAATCAGTGCACATCAGTGCAACCAATACCTGTAGCTAGCTAGTCGCTGAATGCCCAGTGTTTCCCAGACATACTGTATGTTATACTTGGGTGGCCCGCCCAGGTATTTTAACAACCAACCAAGTATAATTCAACCCTTTCCAGGTTTTTCATTAAGTATTGGGGGGTAGGGAGGACTAAAGGTGGAGAATTAACCAGAATTAAAATGGTGAAATAACTAATACTAGACAAAGACTAATCTATTCTTTCAAATAATTTCAATCGACAGTTATAACCCCCCCTCCCCCCAGCCACAGGCAAAGTGTCATTCTGTGGGAAACACTGATGTCTATGTATTATTTTGGCACCCTATTCCACTAGAGAGGAAGAGGTATTTAGAAAAGCTCCATATTGTTGGTCTCACACTGAGTAAAAGAAAGGAAACCTGAACTGAAACAATACTGCTTGTTTAAATTCCACAAGTTTTCCAATATTCTCCACAGTTACAGCTGACAGACCACAGCAAGGAGTAACAAACTATGTTTAAAGCCACATGCAGTCTGAGTGTCGTTGATAATGTTGATTGGCTAATGACTTGGGGGCAAATTAGGTAGGTATTACAAGCTAACACAAGGCAATGTATAAACAAACTAACTTGCAAATAAAGACTTATCCACATTCCATGACAACACCAGTTTTATACTTCAAGGATTATTTAGCTTAATATAGTCACTGCTTTCTTCACTAAAACTGCCAGTTGGATATCTGATTTACTGGTGACATGCTGCTTCACATGAACATACTGATCGTTACTGATTGTTAGGGTCCAGCAGTTTCCCTTCTGGTGTTTCTCATCTAATTGACTGAATCCATTTTTTCCATATTAAAGGCTTGTTTGTTTCTGTTTGGAATCATATAAAAACTGGTTTCTGGATTTTTGACGGTTCTATTGCTTACTACCTGACTGCAGCTTTTAGGCTTTTAAGCCTGTTAATAAACCAAAATTCCAAGGAGACAAGACATAAAGTCAGTAGAGATGTCCTCCCTCTCGGGTGGACGGGTCTTATTTGTCCACTGTCTCTGTAGTGAAAGCACAGTAAACATATTACTTGCTAGTGTGCACAGCACCACCACTCATGCTGGTTTTGTAAGTAATGACGATATTGATATCCTGTTTCTGTTGTATTTTTGATTCGGTGCACTGATGCTCACAGTGATCATCACCTAAGCCACGCCCACAGTTTCTCAAAAGACTGATATTCCCGGCTGTTTGTGGACTCCCAGTGATGCTGTGGTTGGAGCCCAGATGGTGTCACAAGTCAAACAAAAGTGACCTTGTGAGATCAGGTGGCTGTGTGACATTGATAAAAGACTTAAGGCTTGGAAATTTTGATATAAACCTGACATGACAGAGATCAATTTATCACATGTGAAATTCTTATATGATATGAACCATTGCCTTCAAAACTGGCTGAATTAAAAATGAAAGACGAGTATCAAGAAAATGGGGAATTTCTCCATCTCAGTCTCTCCTTACAGCTACAATCACTGATTACTCACATTTATATTGCATCTCTATTTTTTTTCTTTATTATTGAGAATTTTAACTAAAGCTGTTCAGAAAACAAAGTGTAGGTGAATCAGGTGTGTTTCTATCATGCAAATGACTCAAGACTCTGCCAGACTCACATTGATTGTGTGATTATCTCAGCCCATTGGTACATTTTACCAGTAGATAAGACTCTTTGGTACTTGAAACAAATTGCTAAAATGGAAGTCTTCTGCAGTGCATATCATCATCATCCCTCTGCCTCTCGCTCAGTCTCTCTGACATCCCAATTCAGTCTCTCTTCCTCCTCACATCACAGTCATCCAGTTTTCCTTCCACGTGGCAGAACATCTGTTTGGGAGCGCTGCACTTGGCCCCTTGAGACCCAGTCAGATAAACTGAGAAGCCTGGCAGCACTTTCACCTCTTTGTCCTGTATAAATTCATTTGCCAGCACTTAGACATGCTGTATGTGCTTAGCGATCAGTACTAGCTAGCAAATTATCACCTCAGAAGCTCAAAAGCAAACTAAAGCCCATATGCTCTGAAGTGAAATTATCACCAATCCTCTTCTCACGTAAGGCAGTTGATCAAAAAAGTTGTTTTTCAAAATTTCAACCCGCTCCTCTTTTTTCGGTAATTGCTGTCCCCCGTGATGAAATTGGGGTGAGCACCATGAACGTGTCTCTGATTGGCCCAGAGGGGGTTTGCATCAGTCATGGGGGAACAACATGTTTACTGTTTACTTGCACAGTAAGACAAAAGTGTTTCTATAAAATAACAGTTTATTATGAGCTCAGGTGCTGTATATTGTGTTAACACTTTTACAAACAAAGTGCAACTTGAAGTTAAGTAATGTAGATGATAGATGTGTATGAGTGAAAATGAAGTAAAGTGACAGAACATTGAAGATAAGCTGCACATATGGACTGTCATTAACTGCTGTGACCACTATGATGTGGCTCAGTTGACTCATATTGCACGCTCGACTGAAATAGATTTCCCTATAAAAACAGATTGTGTCCATTCTCACAGATGACGTATAGCTCTTTGTGAACATAAGAGGATTGTGGAAATTGTGTGAAAATTCACAGCTAAGGTGTGAGGCTTCATTGTTGAAGTTACATTTTCATGATAATAGAACTTTAACTTTTATTAACGGGTTGTAGCTGAGAAATTGTGTGAACTGGCAGCTCAGATTGTGATTCGCAGCATATGTTCTGCTGTGGAAGACAAGTGGTGTAAGTGCAGCAGCCACTGTCCTCGTTCATCACCAGTATAAAAGCATCAGCTTGACTTTATTTAGCCTTAATGATATTATAGCCAGTGTAGCCATCCTCCCAGGTCTCAAGCCATTTCCAAATTACAGCACCTGACATTGGATATGCCTGACACATATTGACATTAAACTAAACAAAAACACAGATCAGCCTTTTATAGGCCTAATGAATAAGCAGTTAGTCCATATAACATGCTAATTATTAATGACTATTATATAAATTGAAATGTGGCACAGCTCCAAGGCTAATTTGATTTATGTAGTTTCTTCTCAGGCCTATCAAGTTTTTAGTTTTTCAAATTAAAGGAAAGTGCTTCCTTTAGCAGGAGGCACTGGCCTATGTAAATATTGAATTTAGAGATCTGGCAAACCTTTGTGGGCAGGTGAATAGGGCTGATTTAAATATTATCTCATGCACAGCTGCAGCCCATGTGGTTTGAGTCACAGTAGGAAGACCTGTTCTCACATAGAGTTTGTCCCCTCTGAAGAATGTAGGTGCATTTTGTAAGTTATCGGTCTCAACCCTTAATCAGGGCCTTAAAGCATAACTACTGTGCCTGTGAGAACTCTCACTATGTTTGCACTACTTTACACTGCAGTTCATGCAGTCAGGCAGCTATTATCAGTTGCCAAAAATTAAACTAGGGGGTTCTAAGCAATGGTTAAGATAGCATGTAAGTGGTACAAGAAAGATATGAGCAAAGATCATTTTTATTTACACTGAGGGTTGATTTTAGCCTATTTGGAGCAGACTGCAGAATTTCAGTCAGGCAATGAAGCTATAAGTAGCTCTACAGTGAAGAAACTGATGAGATTTTTTTGGTTGCAGTGGATTTATAGCATGGAAAAAGATTGGAAAAGGTAAGAGCATACTGTAGGTAGAACATTGCTGGAGTTGTGCTTTAAAAATAACTTACATTGTGGAACCAGGAGAGATAAAATTCAGGCAATTTAAGTCCCAGCACCTGCTCAGGTAACACCAGAGCCATGTGGAGAGGCTTTAACTACCACTGTCAGACTCATGTGCTCTCCACATGCCAACACTGAATCTCTCCTTGTCAGATTCCACTGGATTTGCACCATGGGACACAGTGTACTTCGGATCTGCACAATTTGAAGTAGTTTGTCTTAGTTTGAAAGAAATCCAAGCAATTTCCTCTTTCTGTCAGTGCCACTGTAATGTTCTCGTAGCCCGATTTGTTTACAGCTTCACAGAGCAGAAGACCTGAAGATGCAAAGAACAAGTCAAATGCGAGGCTGTTTGTTCTTCATGTGAATGTGGAGGGGAAAAAAATGTTTAAGTCAACACAACTTAATGAGGAGTTGTTTTCGTCATGTGTGAAGTTTGTCTTTATTTGGGTGTGTGTGTGTGTGTGTGTGTTGTTTTGTTTTTTGTTTTTTTGCCAGGATCATCTGAAGCCCAGCTTAGTGCAGTGGTTTTGATTTTGGAGGCTCTATTGTCCCGGTACATCAGATGAAGTCTGTGTGGTGTTGTGATAATAATAATTAATGGTGATAAAAGTGAATGGAGAATGACGCATCGAGTCATCATCTGATATTATTAAAAGACATAAAAAGTGAAAAGTGCAGCATGGATGTGTGTTTCCTCTTGTAAACGACAAGCAGGTGCTGCTATGATCGGCTCAAGCGTGGAAACAACAGGAAGTAGGTTGCTTTGTTGCTGGAAACTGAGTTTGGCTCAAAGCAAACTCCTGAACAAATGCAAGGTGTTCTGCGCTTGTGGAAATATTAAAATAGCACAGTTTTGGCAACAAAAAGATCTCACTTCCTGTCGGTTCAGTCAGACGTTTTTGCTCCTCCATCTGATTGTGTCTCTCTGTGTGTCAGATGGTGATGGATACCAGGATCATCTCCTCCCTGTTTGTCTGGACGAAGCCTGCCAGAACAGTGCCATCTTCCTGTCCAAGCCTGGCCAGAAAACGGTGCGTATACACACACACACACACACACACACACACACACACACACACACGCAGTAATACACAGTTCAATTCAGTGTTTGGCTGCATCTAATGATTATTTTCATAGTCTGTTAATTTAAAGACCTTTTTTTTTTTTTTTCTCAAATCACCAACATATCATTCACTGTAGTGTGAGAAATGTGTGAGAAATGAGGCCAAACTGATCAGAACCTAACATGATGTCTTCAGATTACCTCCTTAGTCTGACCAGCAGCCAAAAAAATCAAAGTATTAATTTTATAATGAATAGAGAAAAATATGCAGACCTTCACATTTTAGTAGTCTTAATCTGCAAGTGTTTTGAATTTTTACATGATAAATGACCAAAATGACTCATCGATTGTCAAAATTATCAATACATTTTCGACCTATCATTTCAATACTGGTTCAGTGTTACTCTGGTGGACTTCTCTTCAGCTCCTCACTCATCACCTCCAAAACTCAGTCTGTTGCATTCGATTCCGGTCTCCTCTGCCTGAAACCAGTCTGCTCTACACCTCTGTTCTCTGCTTAACTTGACTCATCTCCTCTCTGCTGTTATCACACTGGTCTGATTGTGTGTAAGGACTGACATTTTTGTTCCCCAAAATGGGATCCAGGATCCCTGAGGTGTCCTTGACTGGGCTGCACAAGTTTCCACCAAGAGCAGCAGGAAAAGTTTAGTTTCACTACCATGTTATTCACTAAAGAAATGACCTAATTAAAGAATATTATTGATGTTGTATATTCAGTCATGGATTTAAGTCTCACCTCAGCTCCCCATTTACATCACAATTACCGTACCAGTAAATTTGAATGTTTGGCCATTATACTACAGTTTACCCAGATTTTACTTTGCAACAAAAAAGGTTACTTAGGCAACCACAGTTGATAAAACTGGATCACTCCCACACTGATATCAAAATATGTAATTCAGTAATCAAGATTCCAAGGTTACCAGAGACATCAGATAGGGTCTGCTTAATTACTTGGAAATATATATAAAATGATGCACAAAACATTTTTGTAACCTTTTTCATATGATGTAAATGCATCATATGAATGCATATTAGATTGCTGACCAGCATCTAAAAATAGCTAATGAATTATACCAATGAAAAAAGTAAAAGTCTCTGATGGGTGAACACTAATTGGCAGTGGGCTGCTGCTTTGCTATAACCTCCAGCCTCCCACCCCCACCAACAACAACAGTGGTCCCCAGGCTGCTTCTCAGTCAGGATGTTGGTCCCTTGGTCACAATCAGTTGAATATCCCTGTTGTAAAGTAATTAAAAAATGTTTAACCTTGCAGTACTTCAAGGGAAATTTAGGGGAAAATCAGAGCTCAACGGATTGCTTGAACCACTAACCACTTTCTATGCTGGGAATGTGTTGGCCACAGAAAAAAACTGTTAAAACTGGACTGAATTCATGAAGTCTGAGCCCAGGTTTAAAAAGTCATTAAGTGTTATCCAGTGAGTTTGAAACTTCTTTATAGGCTTGAGGGTGACACACATGATCAGCATGCATGCACGTATAACAACAACATTATAAGATGTATGTACTAATGACATGTCACACAATTGGACCTTCACTCATTTAAAAAGACATACACTACACCATTTACACACATCTCTTTCAGTCTTTTCAGTAACATCCTACCAGTTCGCAGCACCCACCTACCCCCCACCCCACCTTTGTTTTCCCTCCTCTGCCACCAGAGATCCACCTTCCTCTATATATTTTTTTCTCATCCAAAATAGAAATATTACAGGCTTATCTGCATGTCCGCCCACACACACATATATGCTAACACAAAGACATACAGACAGAGACACACAGACACTCAGTCCCTGCGGACATGCATCCTTTTGTTCTCCTGTCAGCTGTGGAAAAAGAGAAGAAGATTGAAGTAAGAAGTGAGTGCTGGAGGAGGGGAGGGAGAAGAAGATGAGTTATCAGCACTGATGGATGAAGTGAACACATGTTGTAGAGTGTGTCGCTGTGTGTTTGAGAGAGTCATCTCTGTCGGGGGAGAGAGAAAGAATAACAGAAAGCATTTCTCTCATAAGCTTCTCTGTTTTCCTAAAATCATAATATATAATGATAATAGTAATAACCTTTATTTATCAGGCACTCACAACATAGTTTTCAAGAGATGAGATGCATGCCTCAGTTTCCAAATATTCCAAATAATATTTTTGCATTCCTGAAGCTGATAAAGGAAGTGAAGGCAAATATCCGGTCATTTCCCCACATTCATGTCCACTTTGCAGTCATATAAATAAGACAATGTCCACACTAAACCAGGTCAATTAACATAAGATTGCCATGTGATCTAGATCTGAGCCCGACACCATGGAGGGGCTTGAGGGCGCTAAGCTCCCTGAGTGTTACTCTCTGCCCCCGCAGTTGGGGTTTTATGTTCCCTATTAAAAAAAAAAAAAAAAATGAAAAAACAAAAAAATCTTGGTCAGCGAACATGGACAGCGTTTTAGTAACACAGATTCAGAAAATTGAGTGAGTTGTGTTTAGGTCTCCGTATGTCACAGGACGGTTAGGTTTGAAGCTCCCGACTCACCATAAAAAAGCTGAAATCCAAGCTAAGTTTGCTAGCTGTAGGGACCCCAGCTGTTGCCAGTAACCCCATCAGTAGTGGCAGCATTAATGTTATTTCTGCTGAGCATCATCAGTTAGCGTCAGCACCGCTAGCCACAGAAGCTGCAGAGGCCAAGCTCTAGCAGCCCAGGGCAGTCAGAATGGATCCAGAGCCCCCTGCATCGCTGATTGCTCCTAATGACATTGGGACAGATTTGCCTTCACTGCTATTCCAGTCAGATGTTTAATGTCCAAAAATGCTCATTTAGTAGCAGCACAGCTTCCTGTGACCTGCCAACAGCACAAATACTGGAAAAAGGTGCTGCAAATATTCCTACACCATTAAGAATAAAATAAAACCCCATCATTTACCTATAGCAGCGCAGTGAAAGGTGGAGTTAATATTGCAGTTGTAGTGTCACTGGGTGTGCAAAATCAGATGAGAAAGGCAACAGTTGCTTTATTAAAGTATGTGTTTTTGTCCTTTGTTTATGGTTCATTTCATAAGGGACCAATATAGTGTACACAGACATACTGAAAATGGCTAACTGATGAAAGTATCAAAGTGTTCATAGCAGATGCTGATTTACAACCCCCCTCCCTAAAAAGGTTTTTGTGTAAATAAGAGATCAGAACAGTAAATTTAAAAAAGAACAGAAGGTAAGCTGAGTACAACATGGAAGAATAATACAACAAAACACACATATAGTAACACAGATTCAGAAAATTAGAAAAGGACATATTTGCAAATAGAAAAAAATAAAAAATAAAAGTGATCAGGTAACTATTTCCAAAACTTCCTGAGCAAAAGATGTATTTCAGAATGCAACTTTACAGTTGCCATTTAAATCTACTCTGCTGTAGGTCTGTAGTCTCTTAATGTACTTGCAAAAAGGCTTAGGAGCAAGTCCAGTTGAACATTTAAACACAGGCTTTACATAATGAAAGTCAATAAAGCTTGCAAAACTAAAATCTTGTATTTATTTGCAGAATGACAGTGATGATACCTCATTTGCTTTTTGTCCAACATTTTCAAGGCCTGACTGTAAAGACATTCTTTGGATTTGATTACTGACTGGTTGGCCAGGAACCAGGTAGTTAAACCGTAGGACAGATGTGAGAATATCATTGAATGTAGAAACAGCAAGGCACAATCAAATGTCAAGTAATTTCTTAGCATTTTAAAACTGTCAAGGTTAACCTTAATTGTTTTAGAGATCCTTAACCTTGAATCTAAAATTATGCCTAAATACTTCAGCTCTGTTGCTTGTTCACTGAGCGACACCTTTAATTCTAACATTCAAAGATTCTGGTACAGGTAGCTTTATAATGGAAAATCAGATAGACTTTGTTTTCTTGGCGTTTAATGACAAACAGGAGGTATCAAGCCAAGCTGATACTTTTTTTTTTTTGTTTTTGTTTTTGTTAGCTTGTCTGTAACAGCAACACAGGTTTTGCCAGATATATGGACATACGTATCATCAGTGTACATCTTAAGACCTATACCAGGACATATTTCTGGCAAGTCACAAGTGTAGGCCTGCTGTGCTTAATTTTTAGGGTTTTATGGTGTTTCGGTTTGAATGATGGGCTTTTGGCTAACAATCTGGAAATGCTAATGTCGTGAAGTGAGGATAGAAGACTAAAATTGCATCAGATTTAATTGGCATAGTATGGACCTGAGTCCAACTTGAGGACACTTCTTGAAACCTAGCTAATGCTATCTAATTGTAGTTAACTATGGCTACATTATGCATTTTTTAACAATGTCTCGGTGAAAGGACTCAAAAAGTGCTGGTTAATTACGGACTTACAGCATCGACACTCTGAGCCACAGCAACATCAAATGGTTTGTATCTACCAGTATAGATAGCTTCCGTTACCAGTAAGTTTATTAGTGCTTGTATTGTCATGTTGGAACTGTCAATAAAGTTATTTATTCGGCCCCTCAAAGATGACTGCTACCTGTTGTGTGTGTGATGTTGTGTGCAGGTATGCTGTAGCATGTTAATCACCACTAATATAGGCACTCACAATTTCACTGTATCATGAAAATAGTGACAGTAAAGGCATCTTATCTCAAAAAACCTGAACCATACATAAAGAAGAAAAGAGCTGAATACAAAAAGTAAAACACACTATTGATCTAATCACTTCATCATTATTGCTGGTGTTAACACACTCTGAGCTGTAAGTGTGTTTGCTGATTTCACAACCTCTTCGTGTTTCGTTGTAAATGGTGCCCTGATACTTCGCTCTGTGTTTGTGTGTGTATGTGCGTGCATGCATGCGTGTGTGTATTTGTGTGTGTGTCTGTGACTGTCTGTCTGTCTGTCTGTCTGTCTCTCTCTCTCTCTCTCTCTCTCTCTCTCTCTCTCTCTCTCTCTCTCTCTCTCTATCTCTCTCTATCTGTGTGTGTGTGTGTGTGTGTGTGTGTGTGTGTGTTGTTGCCTCCCAGCCATTTTACTGTAACAGCTGGTAAATAAAAGTCTCCTCCAGAGGAATCTGCCCTCCGACAATGACAGACAAAGGAAGGAGAGGGAGTAAAGAGAGGAGTGGTAAATGCAAGACAGGGAGGATATAGGAAGAAGGGAAGAAGGAAAGGGGATAAAGAAGGTAGCATGGAAAGAAGGGAGGGCAGAGATTTGTATACAGGCAAAGGCAAGACAAGGCGCCTTGGGATTCACATGGAAATCCAGCTGTGAAGCTTTGTGAGATACTGCCATCTCCTCCTCCTTACAGAAACACATGTGTTTCTGTTCTTTGAACTTCCCTCTTTGTCCTTGTTGTTTGCTCCCACATTCTGTGTGGGATATAATGAGTTTATTATAATCTTGTGTGTCTTTGTATGCTCCTGTCCTTAGCTGTGTTTCCAGCTAAACCTTTCGAGGCAATTGAAAGGAAAATTGAAAACTTGAGATGCGATGTAGGTGTTTTCCTTGAAGTGAATTAACAAGCTTCCGGAGCATCAGAAAAGTGTTGGGGAAACCGTTATAGATAGATAGATAGATAGATAGATAGATATACTTTATTGATCCCAACCAGGGAAATTCTGGTGTTCCAGCAGCAACAGTAGAAACATACAATAAAGTTAAATAAAAAAGAATAAAGGCTAAATATATACAATAAAGACTATAAAGACTAAAAACTAAAATATACAAGGGAGGCTAACCTAAGGAAAAGAGATGTGAAATATACAGATGGTAATGAATATGACAATATACAGATGGAGCTGAAGTATATACATGATTGTATAGATAAGGAGAGTTAGCATGAAACCCCGAAACCAAGAACCAAGTGGCAGAACCGACGCCCGGTACTGGGATTCAGGAACTAACCGACTTGATTCGGCCTCTTAAGGAATCACCACTTCCCCTCCAGTCTGAAAAACAGTGTGAATGTATATTAACCTAGGATGTAATATATAGATAATAAATAATAAATAAACAGTTAAGGTGCTGGGTAGTGGATAATAAATAAACAGTTAAGGTGCTGAGTGATGTATAATAAATAAACAGTTAAGGTGCTGAGTAGTGGAGTGCTAAAAACATAACTATACAGCAGACAGTTGTGAGTCTCTGTCTGACAGATGTGATTTGTTGTACAGTGCGATGGCTTGTGGCAGGAATGATTTCCTGTATCTGTCCCTTCAACAGCGAAGCTGTAACAGTCTGTTGGAGAAGGAGCTCCGCCGTCTGTCCAGTGTGTGGTGGAGAGGGTGATCAGGGTTATCCATGATGGATAACAGTTTGTTCAGTTCAGTTATTGCTAAAAGTGTAAGCTAAGCTTAGCCGTGGGGGAACTATTGAAACTACAGATTTCTCTCATATGTAACACACCACACACTGTCTGCATATTTGATAAATCAAATTTATACCATAACCTGTTGCTAAACAACCATTTCATTTCTTTTTTGGAGCAGCTCGAATCTTCATGCTTGCTCAGCATGTTCAGTCGTTTGATGTCAAGACCAAACCTCTGACAAAACTGAAGCAAGTCTTCAGTCAGAGTTTTCCATTTTGATTGTCAGTGTAGCGAAACTAACAAAAGGAAAGTTGATTTGCCAGCATAACAAATCTGAGGTACTGTTTCTGGGGTGGTTCTTCAAAATCAGAGCCAATCAGAATGCTGCCTCTGGGTTCACTAGGTCCTGTTATCCATACATTTTTGGGCAAAAAGTTCCACAGACGTCTGCTTTTTATGCAGAGGTCGAAATTAGGCTTTATACACCCACTGTACAGGTTTATACATGGCAGATACAAAACGTGTGACAATTCTGGGGCATCAGTCCGAACAGATAATTTACAGTCTCCAAAGCTGTTTTTTCCACTGTTTGCTATGAGCTTTCACCAAGCGCACATCATTTACTCAACAAATGCAGCTCCATTTCTATGTATTGCATAATTTCTTTAGTGGCAAAAAACTTTCCAGTCCCAAGCTAGCAGAAAAACTTTTTGTGCTACTTAGGGAATTTCACCTTTTTTTTTTTTTTTGTTTCCACTCAGCTTTTCTAATTCAATAAACTTGAAATATGCATAAAAATACTTAGATGGAGGGCGGCACGGTGGTGCAGTGGTTAGCACTGTCGCCTCACAGTGAGAAGGTCCTGGGTTCGATTCCCACCTAAGGTCCTTTCTGTGTGGAGTTTGCATGTTCTCCCCGTGTCTGCGTGGGTTTCCTCCGGGCACTCCGGTTTCCTCCCACCGTCCAAAGACATGCAGGTTAGGTGAATTGGAGAAACTAAATTGCCCCTAGGTGTGACTGTGTGTGTGGATGTCGGTGTTTGTCTGTCTGCCCTGTGATGGACTGGCGCCCTATGTGCGCTGGGATAGGCTCCAGCACCCCCCCGCGACCCTAGTGAGGATAAGCGGTTTAGAAGATGAATGAATGAATGAATGAATACTTAGATGGAAATCCAACTTGTGTGTGTGTGTCTGTGTTTGTGCTCTAATTACCTCCTCACATGCACACACACACACATATATACTGCTGTGCAGACAGTGCCAGCTGCCTACTGTTGCTGCCCAGACAGTGTGAGGGCGCCCAGTGTGAGCTAGACGCCATCGTCCCAGTCGTCACAGTGATCCGGTCAGTCAGTGGTCAAACAGGTGACACTGACAGCAGGTACCCGCCCATCTCACCCCGCCCAGCTGACACTCAGACATATGGTCTCACTCCATCTCTGGCTCAGGCTCTGTCTCACTGTCTGATGCTGGGGACACACTACGACCCTATTAACACGTGAGAAGAGAATGCAGCCTTTACCTAGATATCTTACCTGAATGAGGAAAAAGTGTGATTTCACACCTGCCTAGTTTTGTCTGTATAATTGAACAATTGTTTGTTTACGCCAGAAATGTTTATTTATTTTTATTTATTTTTAATAAACAGAAACAATGAGCACACAGTGCACAACACTTTAGAGAATGGAATTTGACTACCTGTTCAACATGGTCATTGAGGAATGTTTACCAAATGTTGGTCAGTATTACCGCTGATCAAAATATAAGACCACAAAAAGCATCTGCAACAGACTGCTTCACTCATTAGTGGTCTCTTGAGTAGATGTAGACCAGCACTGCACAAAAGTAGAATATCAACACTAGATTTCAAGTGTCAAAATAAGACATCTTTGAAATAATGGTGAAGATTCTGACTGAAGTATATCAGATATTAATGTCATCAAACCTCAGACTTGGAAATCATCTGCGCACCCTCAAACTAGCGCTGATTCCATCCAAGTCTGAAAATCAGTCATGAAGTTTGTAGTGAGGTTTGGGAATTCATATTTCCAAACAGACATTCATCAACTTCTGATTCTTGGGATCTTTAGTGACCTTTGTATTAAAGGATATTAATACACATGAAAGAATGTCAATTTCTCTCATGCAAAGTATATTTATTGTACATCAGAATATAAACATTTGATAAATACAATTAAATGAGATATATAGTGGACTAGGTCGGAGATAGCAAACATGTCCTACTGGTGGAAATCAACCGATGCTGGAATAGCACTCAGTATAGAAATAGGTGGGAGACCAAGATGTGTGACTGAGCGAACACAGATGGAATAATTCCGACTTCAGTAAAGTTCACTCACACTCACAGATCAACTATTTGGTTACTGAAGAATGACACAATCCTACAGTACTGCACAGATACCTCTGATGAGCTGAAGGTCATCAGCAGACTGATGGCAGGTTGGCAGCTTCAACATTGTGGAAGGCAGTCTTGGACAAATCCACTCTGTAAAGTTAGGTGGAAAAAGCTGTTGTGTTTTTTTTTTCCTCCGTTTTTAGCACTGGCTCTGGTAATGGAGCTGTTTATTTGGTTGCCAGGCAACAGGATGCATGCTTCAGCAGGGATGTCATCAGGAGAAAGAGAAACCAGATTGTCTCTCTGTCAGGATCTCTTCAGCGGATGAATCTCACTAAAATGAATCTCTGGCCAGTCAGTTCTACTCAATTGCAACAGAGCAACAAATTCAAGCAGTTCCTCATACCAGGATTGAGGTGTGATCTTTCTTCTTCTCCCCTGCTCTTTTCCTGCTCAGCACACAGAACTCAGCTGTTGTACAAAGGGTCCAGACTAGAGCTGTGTCCCAATTCAGGGTCTGCATCCTTCGAAGTCCGCATTTGAAGGCCAGTTACGTCACAACACTGCGCGAAGGCCTGTCCCAATTCATCCAAAGCCGAAGGATCCTTCAAATGCGCACTTCAAATGTGGCCTCCTTTTCAGCCGTTGGTAGCCGATTCGGAGGCTGCACCGCGACTATCCTTCTCGGCCTCCCGTATCCCAAAATGCTTTGCGTGCTGCTGCTCAGTCGGAGAAAAGTTCAGATTTCACATTATAAATATTCGTTTTTTACTCATTTGAACATCCAACGCCATATATGTTAAACCAAAACCCCTGTTCTGTCTTGTCTGACAGAAAAACGTTATATTTCGGTCTCCGGAGTTTGTTGTCATGGAAACGGCGGAAACGGCGGTAACGGCGGTTACGCAACCAGGAAATACTCTGAAGGCTAGACCGTCCCATTTCGTTGCCGTTAGTTGACGGAGGAGGATGCTTCGGTTGAAGTCTGGGTCCTTCGGAGGACCCGGACTTCGAAGGATGCAGACCCTGAATTGGGACACAGCTGAGATAAAGTTTCTCGTGGAAATGGATGTTTCCAAGAGGTTGGTCTTTTCATGAAGGCACCACCTTTTTGTTTAAGGGTCTGATAGCCAAATTTGTTTAGAACTTATTAATATGACAGATACACGGTTGAACGTGATTTCTTTAAAACAGCCATGATTTATGCTGTCAAACACAGCTCATAGTAAACTGAAAATGTGGAACTGATTGAAGCACATACCGTAATGCAATTCCTAATGTTACTTTCTTTTCTGAGTTCTTTGTACAGTATAAAGGTTCAATGCAGAGTCTGATGGTGCTGCTTTTACGACCCCAAGGAATGCTGTTAGGGGTTTAGGTCAAAAAAATGTTGCTTGAGGTTCTGTGTAGTGTTGATCAGCTGGGGAGACAGTGGAGATGGGTGAAACAATATGGTCTCAGATCTGCAGGACTCTATAGTTGCTACAAGGTAAAATTGTGGCAGTAGTCGACCTAAATGTAGATCCTTACCATGTCATTCTTGGGCACTGAATGGTCATACAGTGTGCAGAATCAGTCTACATGTCTTGTCTTTCTCTTTGTCTCTCCTCTGTGTTTCAAATTCCCGCTTCAAGAAATTTCTTGATACTTCTGTAGTTTTAGATTTCTGTACATTTTGCCTTGTGTACTGAAAGTGAAGTCTGAAATACTGCACATCTGAGCCTTGGCATTCCAGTATATTCACTGAAAGAAAACTTCCCAGCTCCTTTTTATGCCATCAACTTGAAAACAGATGCGCACTGAGAATTGTTATACATACATATGTTCATAATCACTGTCACAATTACATGAAGTTACATATGATCACAGCTCCACCAGTCAAACTTGCACTTAACCATCTGGCTGTATGCTCCAAGATCTCCCCACCCTTTCCACCACTGTTTTCTCCCATGCTGTCTTTCAGTGCCAGGCCTAATGTCACAAGCAGCAGCATTATTATATCGCCAGGATCATAAAAGCCACCGCTTCATTATGCTTTTTTTTTTTTTATTGTCTTGGACGGCCTTGTCTTCTGACAGTGGTACAGCACCGCCCCATGTCACCCTGTAAACCCCCCCTACCACCTCCTACCATCTCCCACCCCCCACCTCCCACACCCAGGCCGCCTACATTTTAATTTCTTGGCCTAATGAAGCGGGAGCTCTTCCACCAAGTGGAATCAATGGGAGTTCACGAGCACACCACCACTTCTCACTTCAGTCATCAGCAAAGCCAGGGAAGCAATTTTATGTGTCGTATGTCTGTTTTCTATTTTTATGCACATGTTTCATTGTATATGGTGGCCTGATACTTTGCTCTGTGTTTGTGTGTGTGTATGTGCATGCGTGTGTGTGTGTGTGTGTGTGTGTTTATCTGTGTGCGTGTGTGTGTGCACGCATGGTGCTGTGTTAAGCTGCTTGCTTGTGATCGGTGTTTTCCAACAGATTGATAAAAAGCCATTTGTATGCGTAATGCCTCCCCTCACAGCTATCAGAGGTATCAGATTACCTCGCAACCACAAATGCCATCATCATCGTCTCCTTCTTCATTAACTAGGTTATTTGGATCTCCGCTCCAACACACACAGACACAGACACACAAACACAAACATGCAAACACACACTCAGCCTCACACACACTCTGCCGGATGTTAATATGTTGGCATTTGAACCAGCAAATGTGTATATTGAGTTATTTAGACTTGGGAGTGAGAGGTTTGCCTAAATCAATGTATGGAGACACATATTTAACATTATTCAAATATGGTGATATAGGTATTGATGAAATGTCAAAACTTCCCACAGCCAGTCAGAACGATTAACTGCATCGTGCGCTATTTAAGTAGGTGGGCTATTCATTGTGGTTCTTCAAATAAAAACTGATTTGACTAGATTAAAAGACTCGAATATCCTCCTTTAGGGAGTGTGTCCACATGAATCCCCCCATACATCCAACAAAATAGTGCTGAGCAATAAAAGCAAAACACAGGGAAAACATTGTTCTATCTTGTTCAGAGACTTTTTCATTTTTCTGTTTAGCTGGAGAAGTGTTCTCATGACTTCCAGGTCAGTTTATGGTCCTCTTAAAGATTGCTTTGCCAAATTAACGCAACTATGTTTTTTCATCATCTGCTTTTGTTTTGCCATGCAATCATCACAACGTAGCATGATAATACACGTTAATAGCACAAGGTAATGTCTGAGAGGCACAATTAAGCTCTTTGCCGGGAATAGTAGTTACAACAAAAATGACGAGCAGCCGGCCACAGTAAATGAAATGTTTGATTAATGTGTCACTTAGCAGATGAGTTTAATTAATTACTGACAATGCAAACTGGATCAAGCAAGAGTCTAACAGAGAGCTGTTAGACTCTTGCTTGATTAGGCATCTCTCTGTCTGTATGCATGAGTGGATGCATATGGGCTTGCATATGCATATGCATGCACTGTGCTCAGATTGATTGGGCTAATCAGAGCCCGCTGGGAAGTCATGGCACCAGAATACCTGATGTGTGTCTGTTTTGTTCGTATCACACTCTCCTTCTACCCTGCCTGGCGGTTGTTCGCTCTTTGTGCCTTTATCTACCACCAACAGAACCAGATTCCTCCAAGCTACAACGCAAAAGTTCTCCATTTTAATAAGTAATTTAGTCTCAGATTCAGACTTAATATTTTGTTTTTCTAAAAATCAGTGGACAAAATATAAGATATTCCCACTTCTTTCTAATGTAGTTTCACTTCTTTTGAGATTTTTTTCTGGGATCAAGAACAAGGCAGAAAAAAGCAGATAATCCCACTACTATCAAGAAGATGGCACATGATTTAAAAAAAATTCCAGAAACAAGTCAGTTAGCATTGGAAACAATGTTAATTCATCCTACTGGCAGATTTTTTTTTTTTTTTTTTTTTTTTTTTTTTTTTTACACATTTTACACATTGTTTTAACATTTTAAGGCTAAAAATGAGACTCAGTGACTTGTTAAGATGGAATTTTCTTGCAGTGAACAAAGCTGTTATTAATTTTTATTTATTTTCATTATACCTTTCTTTAATTTTATTTCTTCTATCCTTCCCCTTCTTTCCCCAGTACATAATGACCATTTTACCATCAATTGTATCATGAGTTCTTACACTTAACCACAGAGGATTTCATGAAGACAACTATCACCCAATTTGTGTGTTTCTGCATGTGTGCAATCATGTGTGGAGTCTGCCAAATGTGAATTGTAATTGTAATTGTAATTGAGTACTGTGTGTTGTTCGTATTCCTTGTGCCTCTTCCCGCTCTCCTTGTCCTAATCAGTGTAAGGGAATAAAAAAAAAAAACACAGTACACCGAGTGCCTCAGGGCCGGTGCAGGCACAGCAGTCTGCTGATAAGGCTGGCGGCCAGCAATGGCCCCGCGCTGTGTGCCCGTCCCGAGAGAAAGCGTCCCGGTAGCGTTAGACAACCCTGAAAGGACTCCAGTTCAGAGATAACTTGTCACTGGGTGGATTTGCTTTGCCTACTAAGGAGTGAAAAAACGAAAAGGATCAGACACAAAGTTTATCTGTTCTGTTAGAGTAACTGTTTGCATGAAAAATTAAAGTCATGTTTGGATATTGAAGTTATTGCTAATTTTATTAATAACTTCTATTATGTTATCTTTTCAGTGAACAGAATGTGTTTGCTTCAAATATTGAGCAATGGACAGGTAGCATTTTTTCCCCCAGAAATGGATAAATTGCCATTTGGAATGAAACCAGAAGTTGTTATTTGGTTGATAGCGCAGTGCTATCTATGTATGCAATGACTTATTATCAACTGAACTGTCAATCATTTTAGACCAAGGCCTAATGGGGACATACTCCATCCATTATTTTACAGCCAAATGTTCTTCACTTGCCAAAAATAGAGTGGCTGGCTTATGTAATTCCCAACCAAACTGTTTCATTCCACCTCATCACTTGTTTTACCTCACCTGTTCTCCCTGTCTGCTGAGTGGTTCTGTAGTTTTGGGGTCAGCAGGTTTTTACAGTCTAATAGTGGTCTAAGAGTTCTCTAGAATAAATATTTCAAGAAAAACAAGGTTTATGACTGAATATGAGATAAAATGACTTAAAACTGATATATATATACAGTACAGGCCAAAAGTTTGGACACACCTTCTCATTCAATGCGTTTTCTTTATTTTCATGACTAGAGAATGCCAAGAGTGTGCAAAGCAGTAATCAGAGCAAAGGGCGGCTATTTTGAAGAAACTAGAATATAAAACATGTTTTCAGATATTTCACCTTTTTTTGTTAAGTACATAACTCCACATGTGTTCATTCATAGTTTTGATTCCTTCAGTGAGAATCTACAATGTAAATAGTCATGAAAATAAAGAAAAGGCATTGAATGAGAAGGTGTGTCCAAACTTTTGGCCTGTACTGTATATATATATATATATATATATATATATATATATATATATATATTATTTTTTAGATATTTATTTTATTTATTTATTTTTGCACTGTCATACCATTTAATGTCATTATTCAGTGGATCTGTGGTGCATGAAAAGTTTGATAAAGTGTTAACTGTTCCAATTCAAGTATCCAAACTCTTTTTAGGGTTTTTTTCGCCTCCTAATAAAATGCATTTAGTTTAGTTTTCATATTGACGCAGATCTGAAATTATATAGACAGAGATTTTCATCCATACAGAGGTAACATGCAGAAATTCTTTTTTGTGTTTTAAATATCAAGTTTAAGTCACTGTTAAGTCAAGCTTAGAAGAGGACGGGTGGACGGGTGGAATGGCACTCAGGTGGCAAAATGAACTTACAGAAGTCAGTTGAGGCGGTTTTGGCATCTATTTAGGCGCCTCCCTGGGAAAGTATTCTGTGAACATCCAACTGGAAGGAGACCGAGAGCACCCTGGGAACTATTCATATCCCAGCTGGCCTGTGAACACCTCAGGATCCCATAGGAGGAGCTGGCAGGTGGAGAAAAGGATGTTTGGTCTGCCATTCTCAGTCTGCAACCATCACGAGGTCCCAGATAAGCAATGGAAAAGATGGATGGATGGCAGTTACTGCTTTTTGGCTTCATAGGTCAGTGTGACAGATTTGTCTTTGCCAAGATCTAGTCGAAGAAAAGCTGGACAGTAAGTCAATTTTGATAAGATAAATGACAAATTTGATGAATTGTGATGAGCACAGGACTATCAGTAGTTATGGTTTTAAGTTTTTTGTTCTTTTTTACTTTTCACAATCAGTTTGATGCACATGGGTGTTTACACTGGTGTGTGTAGCAAGGTTAATACAATAGGCCAAATGTAAACCCTTTGTTGTTGTTGTTTTTGTTTTGTTTTTGTTTTTGTTTTTATTTTTGTTTTGTTTTTTCCATTACGTTAATGAAAATAATTTAACCTCATGTTCCCAAACTAAAAGGATTCCGTTTTCCTTATTTCCATTCAATCTCAAACTCTCTTATGGTCAAATAGAAAACGCTGTAAGTCTTGTCTAATTAATCTTTCTAAAACCTTGCCGTTATTAAAAATGAAGACTGACAGAATCAGTGTTCAACCTGCTAGCCCAGAGGAATCAGTGGTGAGGGGGCCAGGAGCCAATGAGGCATTACATCATTAAACAAAGCACACAAACTCTACACCCCCTTTGTTCGGGCATTGATGTATGATAAGTGTGTGTGTATGTGTGTGTGTAAGTGTGTTGAGGTGGTTTGGAGGAAACAGAAGGCCTCCAGTTGTGTTGTCATGGCTTGTGTGATGAAATTAGAGCTGTTGTCTGCTCGGTGATTGGTTGTGGTTGTTTCTCTCAGACATGCTGGTTGTATTTACTGCTATTAGTGACAGGTCTGCTGAGCATCTTTCTGCTGACTCCTCACTGCACCTGCTCTCTGTGTGTAACATTCATGGATAGTTTAAAACCTCCCAACATCTGCCCCTCGCCTCCTTAGGATCCACATATCCACACGCTGACACTTAGTCCAGAGTTAGTAGATTTCAGAGATAAAAAAGAGATGGTTTCATAGGTTTCTAATGCTTCATGATTTTGTTTCAAGATTTTACAGTTAACCTGTTTGAAGAAATTTCATGAATCACTATTGAAACATTACTATTTTAATGTCATCTCATGGAGTAATCTGCCTTACTTCAAGGTCCTCGCCCCAGTTTCATTCATTCATTCATTCATTCATTCATTCTGGCAAAATCTTAAAATCTTGTCACTGCTGTGGTCTGATTGAGACTCCCCCACCTTGTATTTTTTTTCTTTCTTCCTTATTCAGCCACAGCCTCTACTGCTGCTCAGGTGATTACCAAGTGTTCTTCTATTTATTCCAGTCCAGGCATCGTATCCTGTGCGCCGGAGAACCTTTCCTTCCTCTTTGTCTCTGTAAGGCAGCATTATTTTCTATCAGTGAGCAATGGAGAGCAAAATCTAGCATTTACCTTAAAACTTAAAGACCCCATACTGGAATAAATGCCTTGATAAGATTATATTAAGTTTTTTGTGGTTTCTTTTTTATTCAGTGACAAAGTGTGTGTGTGTGTTTGTGTGTGTGTGCAGGGTGTATTTGCAACAGTTGAGCCTACAAGCAGCTCTGTACTAAACAGTGCTATAGACTCGCTGCTTTAATTGATCTCTCTCACTCTCTCTCACTCTCTCTCTCCCTTCCTCTGTGTTTTTTTTCTCTTCCTTCCTATTCACACCTTCTTCTGTTGTATTATATTTTTTTGATCGAGTTCAACTGGCTAACGGCTTGCTGTAATGACTAATGAAATCAGTACCATCTTGTCTGTCGCTGGTTATCACTATTAGAAAGCAGATTTGGTGTGCAGCTATAGCGTTGGCCTTCCTCCTGCAGCTGATAGCTCATTTTGTTCCATCGTAGTCATACATCAGCATGTAGTGGAATCGCAGGATGACAGGGAGAGACACAGATAGTGCGACATAAATACAGAGTTAAGTTTCAGGCCATCGGGAGAAACAATGCAGCTTCAGTTAAATTCCATTTGTAATAAGAGAGAGGTAATTATGGTCTCAGTGAGGCCTTTAAAAGTGAAGTGTCTCCGCTGCTGCTTGTTTTCATGCGGTTTTGCCGTCTGTACCTTTCTGAATTTACTGTTTCCCTTCGACAACATTAATCATTTCCCCCACCCCAGGGTCTTTATTTACTCAACAGTTGAACCGTCAAGATGAGGAGACAAAGCTTCGTTTGTGTTTGCAAAGTGGGTGGGAGGGAGGAAAGGCTTCCTCTGTACCTGCAGCACTGCAGTGTCTGCTGTGCAGAGAGAGAGAGTGCGTGGGGGGGGGCTGAGGGCTGCAAGCAGCCACTGTTCGCGTGATAGTGAAATGCATCAAACACATTTTCAATAAATTTTGCCACTAACTTTTATTAATAATGAGTCTTACACCTATTATTGTCATCTCCCTTACATGCGAAACAGTGTATGTTCTGTTCAACACTCTGGATTAAGGATGTCAGCTGGTTATTAGTTCAAAATAAATCCCTTTATGGCGATACAAGAACCATTAGCTTTGTGTACGGGTCCTGGTCACCATGTTAGGGTTTATGGTGTGATAATAACCAGCTGTACATTATCACATGTATTCCACAGGTGCTTATAAATTAAATTATTGTATTACTGGTAGACTGAGCTTTAAAGATTCACAAAACTAAAGCTGCCAGGCTCCAAAGGTTTCACCTTGGGTGAGAGTTATTTTATGTTGAATTTCACTACTTTGTCTTTCTTCTGACTTCCGGTCAGTTATGCACTTCCTTAAGCAGTCATTAACATTATGAAGATGCAGAAAGTTTAATCTCAATGCCGACACGAACCAAACCCAAATAAAACGTCCTGTTTTGGATACAGCGTTGGGACGTTGAAATTACATACGCAGTTGCAAGTTTGAGGGCACTGTAAGAAAATCAGCACCAAATTGAGGGAAAAGCTAGGTCGCATTTAAAAACACACAGATATAGCCTTCCAAAACTATGACAACTTTGAATAAAAACAGCAACAGATCAGATGAATAAGACGGAAATGTCACCAAATTGTGTGTTATTTTATGCTTCACCATCCGGTATAGGATGGAGCTTTGATAACTGCCAAATGGTGTGTTTGAAGGATGAAGTATTCACCACAGCCTTGTAATCATATTTAATATTATTACTCCATGTTGAACTATTCTGTGCTGTCTGCTGTTTTGTTTTACTGTGTGTGTTTTGGAACTAACTTCACAAAAGAAATGTTGAGGTCATGAGGCCCTTCACTTGTAATTTAACTTGAGGCCCTTCACTGGCAACTTAGGAGTAAACCTAAGAAATAATGGGCTTCTCACTTCTAAGATAAACAGAAGTGTTTCTTAAAAGCTTGGCTGCTGCAGTAAACCACCTGGGTCTGGACTCCAAAATAGCTTGGTTTAAAGGCTAAAGATTGCCATTACATGGACATTTAGGAGTAAACTTTGAGAAAGATGTTTGTTTCACATTTAGAGATAAACGGTTTGGCAAAAGTAATGTTAGAAACTAATTTTGTGCTGTTAAAGTGCTCCTAAAACTAGAAAGCGTAGGAGTGTCCGAGAGTTGTATTACTCGAGTGCTCCTACTAAACTGAAAAGAGCCGTTGTCAGTCCGCCACTCCACTGCACTTGCTACATATTTTAATCACTGTCAACACATTTAAATATAGAATAATATTTAACATTATGTTTTTTTTTTTTACAAATGCTCTTGTCTTATGGACACTATACAGTATGACCACATATCAGATCCCAAAATAAACCATTCATAGTAGTTGTATTTAACAGTCACTGGTTACACAATAACAGTATTACCATAGTTTGAGATGCTTCTGCATATTTGGCAGTTGAAAATTTTGACCTGGTAGGGCAACTGTGGGCTGGTTGGCCGAGTGCCACCTGCTAGTTAGCATTCTGGTCTACCCAAAAAGCTTACGTTAGATTTTTTTTTTTTTTTTTCCCCCAGTCTGGTGTATATCATAGTGGCATATGCAGTATCATTGCATCAGAGAGAAGTCACACTGTAGTAAAAAAAAAAAAAAAAAAAAAGATTGACCTCAAATTCACAACCATTCAAACTTCACAAGGTACAAAAAAGTATTATTTTCATCCTTTGACTATGCACCAAAGTTCAGTTTGGCTGAACTTTGACCCTCAAAATGGTGTGACTCACCAGTAGTCAACTAGTGGGAGAATAGGCAGGATTAACCTCTGATACTCACCAAATTCAAAATACAATTCAAATCAAGGGAGGATGCACCCACAGCCCTCTTCTTTTCATTTCTTCTTGGCTGCAATTGCCTTCTTTTTTGTGAGAATGAGAATCAAAGCCTCGTTGTTCTTTTGATGTAATGTTAGTTGCATGCTGAAATAATACGGTACTAGCCATAAGTGTGATTCCCTGTCCTGGATCATGTAACCTTCCAGTCCTCTTCATCTGGCCTCAGTCTCCAAGGAAATGTTGCCCTGCCAATTCCAATCTGACCAAACCATGATTTAATTTCAAAAGTTTCACTCATTGAAAGTCAGGTGAGCCGGTCCAAGAAGCAATATTTACTTTAACCATTTACTGGTGCTGCTGAACTTTCTCTGCTCTAGTCTGAACATCATCTCAAATATCTCACAACTTCTTAAATCCTAGATTTAAACGGGAAGAAATAGGCTAAATGACTCATTAAGATATATGTATTTTTTGAAATGCACATCCACACTCCTTCCCTCTGGTCCTCTGCTTTTCTCCTGTCCTCTATCTTCGTGCCCCTTCATCTGTCACTAGTGGCTGCTGTTCTGATGTGTATTTCGTTGTGTTTGTGTTCCAGTGGGTTTCTGTGCTGTGGGAGTTCAATCAGAAGGACACACTGTGGGGCTTCGTGCCTGGGAAACCAGGCCAGCCACTGGGCCTCCACCTGGGAGACTACAACCTGGATGGCTTCCCTGATGCCCTTGTGGTCCTTCGCAACACCAGCGGCAGGTAGGACAATTCACACATACATATGGACAAATGTAGGACCATGGACCCCCGTTGGACACATTTTCAATCGGGGAGATTGTCTCTGGTGTTAATGTTATACTAGATTTTAGAGGTTCCTGCTCTGCAAATGTGCAGATAATTGCGATGAGAGTCTTTTATCAGGATAGTGAGTAATGTATGAAATTTCATCAGGAGAATGTCTCTTGAATGAATAACAGTGAAATTAAATTTCCTCATTTAGCTGTGGACCCCTTAGAATTGACTTAAATACCATGGAAGTCTCTAAACCCCACTTTGATAACCTTCAATGTAGTCCAAATCCAGGAACTGTGTAGACATACACACTTCCACTCCAATGTGAGATGCACTGTTATTACTTGAAATGCTCTATTTTCAGGAGATTGATGTCAGCATAATAATAGATTTTATTATTCTGAGCGCATGCCTTCATTTGTTATCTTCATTTCAGTTTGTCACGAAACATGTCGTGTTTTGATGAGATTAAACCAGCTATAGTATTCCAGTGGAACACGAAATGGAATTGACTGGAACCTAATCACTTGGGATGCATATTTAAATGGCTTACACAAATCTGTTGAGCTTTTAAAACTCTACACGTTTGATTTTAAATACGCCGCATGTAAGATTTTCTCATTAAATCGCTGTGAAATTACTGCAGTTGTGATGACATGTTCTCATTATAGCAAACAATACCTCTCTTACAAGAAGTAGCCCCAGTGATAAGGTAGGCTTTAAGCTTTCCAATTTGCAGTTCTCGGGCTCTAACTCCCTGCAAAACCAAAGGCAACTCCCTCCGGTAGCCTGGTTAGTTCAACTTCTGAGCAGCAGAGAGGGTGGATAATGAAAAACACTGAGCTTAGATGGGCTATAGAGTGTCATACTGCTGGATGTAGTCAAAATGAGTTTGACAATAATTTGTTTAGATTGTTCAAATTAATTAAATTTATATACTGCATTTAGAGAAGCAACAGTTACCTTGATCAAAAGCAAAAAGCCCTCATCCACACAGAATTTCACCATGCTATTTTAGAAGTAGATTAATGAAAACTCCCATATGACAAGTCATCAAGTCAAGGCCAAACCTCTGAAAAACAAAACATCACAAAAACGTCTCGGCAGTAATTGCCTTGATCACTGGCGTTTTGACATTCATGACACCGTCTTCCAGAGCAGCACAAAATCTGTGCTTCCTGCAGAATATACAGAATATAAAATGAGCCTGTGTCATTGGAACGTAATGAAGAAGTGATTACCATCCAGTTTAACATAGTCTTGCAGACGGAGGCTGCTAAGGTGAGTGTGTTCTTCAGAAAAGGGACATAGTGACTGATAAGATGGTCTTTCAAAAATCATGACAGCACCATGGACACATTAATGCATGCGTGTGTGGGTGTGTGGGTGTGGGTGTGGGTGTTGGTGTGTGTGTGTGTTGAAGGACATGTGTGGATTATCTTCACCAAGAGATGATGATAAGATAGCTGGAGGGGTCAGAGCTATGATTGTCCATGCATACTGATTGTTCTTTGTGTGTGGGGGTGTTTGAAAGAGAAAGAGAGAGAGAGAGAAGAAGAGAGAGAGAGGAAAAGAGAGAGACAGAGTTTAACAGTCTTCTCTCACTTACACACACAGCCACAGATGTAAATCGGAACCCTACTTTCCTGTCTAGGCTCCGTTCAATCTTTGTGGAGCTTAACTCTTTGGGTCACACTCATCTGGAAATTACTTCTTTTACCCAACTCTTATCACTGCAAGGCTATAACTCGCTCGCTTGCTCGCTCTCTCCATTCCCTTCTCATGTTAAGCCAGAGCAGTTTAATCCCACAGTATGCCATGAGCTCCGCAGTGAGATGCCCTCCCAATACAATCTGACCCTAGTGCCAATGTTCAAAATCACATCGTCAACATATGGAGAGAGAGGAGGAATGAGGAGATAAGAGAACAGAGTTATGAGAAAGTGAGAAGAGAAAGATAATATATAAGAGACCAGAAGTCTACTCAGGGCTTCACTGTATTTTTAGATTTATCTGTGATTCAAAAACGTGACGAGTAGGCCTGGGTGATATGGTAGAAATCATTATCACAATATGGATTTGTTTTTATATGAATATATATCACAATATGACTAATTTATGCAACATCACATTAAATAGTCAATTAGTCATTAATGTTTATTCCATTGAGGTGAATGACAACATGATTCTATTGAAATAAATTGTGTAATAAATAGTAATACTGAATTTACCCAACCCTTGCAACTAACAAATATTTAATTTCATCACATTTTATTGACTTTTGCTGTTGAGTCAATGGTCCCTGCCTTTTCGTGGAGACACTAGTTATCACTTCTGTTTCTTAAGGGTCAATACAGTGTGTTTCTGTCTCCAAAAAGGCTCACTCACTGCTGTGATGAACATAAAGGAAAATGAACATGACAGCACTAATCTAATCCATGCACAACCATTACAGAGGAGTTCTGCTCACTTGTCAGCACTGTGCACGATTCACCTGACCATCTCTTAATGTCTAAATTGAGGCTGACAGACTTTAAACTGAATGCATTCAAACTCTGCCACCGCCAGAAAACATTAATGCAGTGTTACATGCATTTCAAAACCTTTGCAATGTCAAGATGAAATCAAATGAAAACAAAGTGAAAACAAATTGTAATTGTGATACAAAACATGTTGAAACCTGTCTCTGCTGGTTTTCTCAGGCTGTGTTGTGATTATCTTGCATGATAGTCACACTTAAGAATTTCATTCATTTTTGATAAGAGGGCATTGATTAAGGTTTGTGATTGATTGTAAGATTGATAGATATTCATTATTATTATGAGCATTTTTTGTTTGTTTGTTATTTGTTGTTTTTTTTTTCTTTTGCAGATCTAATTGATATCTGATATAAAGTAATGAAAGAATATGAATGAAAGAATGAAAAATATTTACTGAATTTTATTTTTATTTTATTTTCAGCTGTTTCAAAATATAGTGCAGCTTTTCAAATTACAAATTGAATTACTGTATAATTCAAATATAATACATTACAATATATAGAATATACCATAAAACTCCCAAAGCCTCTTAAGTTTAGTTTTTTTCTTGTTCTCCTTTGTATCCACAATATTTCACTTTATTGCACACATTAGACCCACACTAAACATGGAAGCTTGTAAACGCGGTGTGGCCTTGCCTGCCTGCTGTCCGCAACACAGAGCCCAACCCTTCATACCTGTTTGAATAATTACATAATCATAGCCTGATAGGATTCAGATTGACAATTATCAACTCTAAAACATACCGTATCTTACTCTTGGAAGTGTGCTCATTCTGTCCCGGGTCAATGAGCAGGATGTGACAGGAAAACCCACAGCTGTTGCTGCTGAGAAAGGCACTTTTGCCAGGCCTGAGAAGCTACCCTCTGTAGTTTGTCAACAAGTGGTGGATTAAACAGCCTTACCCATCGCAACAGTTTTGAATTTTCATTTGAATCTTTGATGTAACCTGGGACCAGCATTTATTTGTCAAAATGTGAAGCCATAACCGGCCAATAAAATTTAATTATAATGAGGCTACAGCCTAAAACAGTGTGCTGTTTACAAATATAGTAATGTCAGTGGTGCAAATACTAAGCAACAACTTGGCAATGGTTTAAGAGCATTTCTAATAAATAAATAAATAAATAAATACCCTAGTTTTAAAAAAAATCAGATTTTCATATATCCAAAAGCCCCAAATAAGCACTGTAAGCACACTCCTTGAATACAATAAGCAAATTATTTAAACAGTATTTGCACAGGAATCATTCTGTCCCAAGCTTTTTTGATCCATATAAGCAGTTGATCACTGTAATCGTGATCACTGTAAATGGTTTCCACTGTATTAGCAGCATCCTCTTGACACTGAGTCACAAGCTCTTCCTTCTCAGTTGTCTTATATATCTCAGTTGTCTCAAAGCTTAAAAATCCTCCTCTATTTGTTTTTCTTTTTTTCATCTTGTACGATTGGTGTAGATTTACTCAGGCAAATCAGTAGGGGGATTATGGCTTTTACTTGGATTCACCTCATCAGTCGACTTCATTAAAAGAGTAATTCCAGAAGCACATTACATGACAATATGTTGCAGGAGATCTCATATTTTTCAAACTACTGAGCTACCAAATCCTGCCTTGCATCAAAATACTGCCACACTGTAAGATGAAGTTTGTACATCACAAAATGACATAGAAGCTTCATAGGTCCAGCCTCACTGGACTACAACGCACAAGACAGAGAGCTTACTTTAGATACATAGATGTTTGCATATTAGTGACAACAGTGATAATGGATTGACAGTTACTGGCTGCACTTTTTGATTACACATGCATATGTGCATACCTGGTTTTACAAAGACAGTTGGAGGGGAAAATGTTTCCATTATATAAGTAGCTTTGATGTCCATCCTGTTTTGTATTGTAGCTGGATCTTCATGCACATTTCATAATTCGTACTGCAGTCTACTTGGTCAGTGTCATAGATCTGCTTGTTGTGCCCTTTCAAAGTACATGAGCAGTGACAAAAATACCAAAGATGTTTGACACAGCATTATGAGGTCAGGACATGGCATGCTGACCTTCTCATACCTCAGTATGCGAGCCATGAGACACCGTTTTCACTCCGATCTTGACAGTCTGTCTGGGACGTCTAAATCAGCTGTGACATTGTATGATGTTTAGCTGGTATAAAGGTCTAACATTGAAACATAGAAATTTGACATATGTAGTAACTAATAATTAACATATTGCTATTTTGAGTGACAAGCCCAAGACACAAGGTGTCCAAGGTGATCAGAGAGATAGGATTCAGACATTTAACAAGCGAGAGTCTTGTGTGCTTTGGATTCAGTGGCGCTCTGCAGTCCAGGCTGCATCAGGCCTCGCTTTGTCTTTGATTTCCATCTAAGCAAACGCTCTCTGCTTACCAAACATTTGGACAGCCTATCCTGTCTGTTCCACCTCCCACTCTCTCTCTTTTCTTCTCTCTCTCTCTCTCAGTCCATCTCTCTCTCTCTCTCTCTCTCTCTCTTGCTTTCGCTCTTGCTCTTTCTCTCACTCTCTCTCTCCTCCATCCTTCTTACAGGTTATTTATAGCGGGTTTTTGGATAAAAGTCCTGCCAGACCCATCATTCCCCCTCCCAGCAAAATGAATGTCGATTTAAGCGTTCAAATTAGGAGGACGGTAGGAGAGAGGGAGTCAGATGATGATGATGGTGGGGAGGGGGGAGAGGGGTCCAGAAGAGAGGAATAAATGGAGAGATGGGAGTTTGTGTAAGTGCCCACACAGTGGTTTTGTGGTACAACTTGTTAGGCACAACTGCTATTTATTCTGACAAATCCAACAGAGAGCAGGACATAATGCTGCATAAGGGAATCTTTGTCTCTGCAATGCTCTTTTTATGGACTGTTATTCAAGTGTGCGTACATGGGCAGCCATCCGGTTTGTTCATGGCTGCTGACAAGATGCCTTCATAACTGTGAATAGGCCAAAGGAAAGTGTGTTTTTGTATTTGTAGGTGTGAGTCAATCATTGTGTCAACTGTTTCATGACATACATTACTCTTTAATCAAAAGATTACTTGATGATATCAGGATATGTTTTCTACACCGAGAGCTGAGCTGAGGGATGGCAGGAAATGTTAAATGATTGTACATGTAGTCTAATAATCTTTCGAACCGTTAACTGGATAAATTGAGCTCATTGCAACAGAAAAGATCTTGAATGAACGTAACACCTATACACAGTTTGACCCAAAGCTGAGCCTCTGAAGCAATTGCAGTATTTGTAAATGTTATGATAAACAGGTCTGCTTAGTAGTATCACTTGGCAGTAATATCACTTTGGCAACATAAATCATCCAGTTTGCAGACTGCTTTGAAACTAAGGAACTGGAAATTTGGAGATTAACTCTATTTGCCATCCAACAAATCGATCAATCAAACTTTAAAAAATAAAAAATAAAACACTTTTAACTTATTCACGTATAGTTTTTTTATGTATAAAAATTATATATAAAAAATATAAAATGTATATTATACTCATTAAACAAAAGCATACTGTTCATTCAATTTAAAAGTTAAAGATGGAGGAAAAGAATGCAACATAAGTAAAATAAGGTAACATGGTAAAAATGAAAAGATGAATGCTATAACAGCTTTAAAGAATGTGTGCACATTTATTTGTATATGCACCTGTTTGAGCAAGTGCACGTGCTTGTGTGTGATGTCCATCAGCAGCTCCCAAAACAACATTCATCAAGGTCTATTATATACAGGTGACAGGACAGGCAGGGCCTTGAGATGCACGCATGTACACATACACAGACACAGACACACACACACACACACACACACACACACACACACATGCTGTACAGGCAGACACAGAATAGACAGACTGCTGCTGTTCCTCCTGCTGAGAGCAGCTCCTATAGGTGCTTCAGCTTCACCATTTGCAGAAAAGCATTTTGGGAGTCGGGGAGAAAAGAGGCGGGAATGAAAGAGACCGACACACTCAGAGACAGGGTGATAGAAAACATCTAAAAAGAGTGAAGTTTTCTCTCATCGCAGAGCAAGAAACTTTCAGCAGGGAGCCTGGTGAGGAGGTGTGGTTGTTTCAGGTGCACATAGCACCGCGTGATACAGCACAAAACTCACCACATGTACCACATCCTAAGCTTCCTCCAGGCAAGATGAAGAACAGACACACATCCATCCACTCAAATATTTTTCTCCCAGTCCCATTTTGACTGCCTACTTCTGTTGAGCAAATAATTCCCCTCAACTTTGCCATGTTCTGCTGTAATCCGGAAGCCAAGCAACGACATTTCGTTGCCAAAATCTCACTGCTGTGTTTTTTTTTGTGCAATGGCAATAAAAGAAAGTCTAAGTCTAAGTAAGTGTTATACAAAACAGAATTAGTTCAGTGCTCAGTGTTCAATTCTGAGCTGTAGATGGCCACTAAGTGCACTCAACAGAATGTCTTGACTGTGTTGTTTAGGGCTGGACAGTTATGGCTAAATACTGTGCTTATGTAACACTTTTTTAATTGTTGTTATGCAGCCTTGCAGTATAGTGTTATGTTCCACTTTTTCAGTGTAGTATTTTTCAAACTAGCAGCAGACAGAGGTTTATTTCTGCTCTTACTGTCTTTCTCTCATTATGGTTTGGGAAGTAGAACAAGAATACATTAATGTTTCCAAATTAAGGCAATGTGCTGTTGCCTATGATTAATTGTGCAGCCTTATTGTTGAGCATTACAGTTGTTGTCCTAGCCAGATTTTAAAAGTCTTGACAGTCGTAGAAAGCAAAGAAGATACTTAGGTACTTAGGTAACTTGATGCTTAGGTAATTGATCAATATGAAAATTTAAAAAATGGTACCAGTGCAAGTGTTTTTACAACATAAGCAGTACAGACACAATTTGATACCTTCCTCTAGAATCACATGATACACCCAAAGCACGAACTTGGTAATGACGGCACGAGACCTGTCAACATGTCCAGTGTAACAGCTCTGCAGCTTCCACTCATCTGACAAGAAATGTGGAGAAAGCTTTCTCTGGAAATGCTTCATCATTGAGGCAGATGATAGCGACAGCACTTCTGAGCCTCATAAAGCAGTCTGTAGATGATGCGATGGCACATTACATACAAAACAAGAAAATAACCAATTTAGAGAAGCAGCTCAAAGACTATCATCCTGATTTATTTACTCTCACTCAATTTTAAATTGAGGAGTGCATGCAAAATGGGATTTTTGTTGTCACCAAGGAATGCAATCAGGTATCAAAAATTGTTGAATTTCACTGGTATTGGTGCACCAAAGTTTTGGTATCATGACTAATGCCACCTGCTCGCTGATTCTAAAGGATAAAAAAATTTTGGGAGTACAAGAAAAGTGTTGAGTTGGAGGGAAAATATCTGTCTTATTTGGAAATTTTAGAGATGCTCTCCCAAACAAATGCTACCTACCTACCAGTGACAGTAAGCACATGCAGATAAATTGCTTAGTGCTACTGTCATTAATTTTCAGTCGAGAGTCTAGAAGCAAGGCAACCACAGTATGGCCTGTCATTATCAGCATTATAACCGCCTCTGCCTGAGTACTTTTCCTTTATACAGTCCCCCACACCTTTAAGGAGGAGCAACCTCTTTTTTTTAATTTTTTTTTTTTGGGCATTTCTGTTTTATTTGACGTCACAGTAGAGAAAGACAGAGCAAATGCAAAGGAGAGAAAGAAAGGCCATGAGATGCAGCAATTGGCCTGAGGTCGGATTCGAACCCAGGGACACTGCGATCAGGACTCAGCCTTAACACATAGTATGTGCTCATATCCGGTGAGCCACCGGGGGGGCCCCCAGAGGAGCAACTTCTTCACCCTGAGGAAACTCAGATCACAGTAAATGTCTCATAGATTTTCTTGAAACATGTGGGCTGTAAGAAGATGGCTGGCGGCTGTATTGCACCGATGAGTGTCCTGCTTTGTTGCTTCAGAGAAAATTGAGTAGTGATTGTAAAGAAATTGGACATGAAACAACTGCCCAATCCCTTCACTGAAAGTCACTTTTATGAATGATAGGTAGCAGCCTGTGATCAAACAAGAGGACAACTACACAGAAGAGGAAGGTGGAAGCGCAGTCTAACTCAGAGTCAGAATGTCTAAACCACATCCGCTGAACTAGCCAATGTAGAAGACGTAGGATATGTTTACATGCAGATTGAAAAGTCCATCATATTCAGCAGAGGAAATTATGTCATTGCAAAAAGATCTTCAAAATCTGTAACTAGACTACAGTAACAGTGTCCCCAAATCACATTAAAACTGAAACAATTGTAGTTTTCCTATATAATAATGAACATGTCAAACTTGACAGTTACAGTGGGAATATAGATCATCCAGTACTATGCAGCTGTAGCGTGTGTTCACACATTCAGACGATGTGTGTACGCGTATGCGTGCATGTGTGTTTGTGCGCGCATGTGTGTGTGTGTGTGTGTGTGTGTATGTATGTATGTATGTATATGTGTGTGTGTGTGTGTGTGTGTGTGTGTGTGTGCGCGCGCACGCTTGCCTGTACACACCAGGAAAGGAAGGGGGTTTGTATTTGAAGCCAAGTCTTGACACAGCCAAGGGAATGTAGCTGTGCTAGGAAATTAATTAGGGAGGTAATCATCTTGGTTGTAAATTTTAAAATTTGGCAATAATATCTAATATATGAATCGACTTGATCCCATTTGGAGTTTTATGTTTCATTTTCTCAATTAAATAATCTTACAGTTTCATATTGAGCAGTAGACTGTAACTGCCTGGCCCGCCGCCATCTTGGACCGAGCCAGCTGACCCATCAGTGCTTCCCTTGTGATTTGCAGAGCTGACTACAGGCTTCTAGCTCACTAATGTCACTAAAATGGCAACAACAAACTTCAGCAGAGTGGTTGCAGTAACATACATAGCCGTAAAAAATTATTTGTGCTCAGCAGGAGGAACAACAGGCTGCAGGATATTCTTATGTATATCAATGGTGTGTGTGTGTGTGTGTGTGTGTGTGCGCGCGCGCGTGTGCGTGTGTGTGTGTGTGTGTGTCTGTCTGTATGCTTGTCTGATTTGCAGCACAGTTTATATCCAGTTCAGATAAGGTAAACCCTGTGCATATCAATCAGTAGTGTGAGTAGAACACACACACACACACACACACACACACACACACACACACACACACACACACAAATATCCAAGGCCTCATTGGCCAACATTGGTAACTTCGGGGAACTGGATAAATAGGATGGGTAAATTTGATGGTGGTGATGACTAATCAGAATCAGAATCAGAAATATTTTATTGATCCTTGAGGGGAAATTGAGCACAGGGATAGCTCACCTGTGTTGATATTTGTTTTTAAACTTACCCCTAAGTCGCATATAGGGCAGTAATGATGCAATCCTCTTCTCACTGTTCTTGCTGTGCTCATTTAATAGCTGTATTGTGCCATTAACCAAAAGGAATAATCCACAAATATTTGCTGAAATTGCTGTTTATGATTTCACTGTGTACAATATTTACTCCAAATTAAAATGCAGCACATTTATTTTCAAAGCTAAATGCCCAAACTGGGAGTTTATGTGAGACAGTTTAACACCTTGAAATGTATCCACAGTAGAATTGTGTGTGTGTTTGTGTGTCTGTGTGTTTGTTTGTGTGTGTGTGTGTGTGTGTGTGTGTGTGTAAGCAACCATAGGACAGAATTATCCTTAGCAGCAATCATGTATTTTTTTCCCTCCCACTTTGCCTATGTCACATCCATTCACTGATTAAAACAAGCATTAGAAGGTCGGCTCGATCTGCCTCAAGTGACTTACAGTACATGTAATTACAAGTTGTGTGTGTGTGTGTGGTGTTGGTGTGTGTGTGGTACTCAAGCACATAATAGTGACAGCTAAAGCTTCTTCCAGACAGTCTACTCTGTTGGTCAGATATCTGTTTAGAAAGCTGGAGCCATCATGATTCACAGCAACCTTTGACCTCAACAGATGATCGGTGGTTAGATGAAACCAACAGATTATTACACGACACAGCACACACACACACACACACACACACACACACACACGCACACACGCACACACAGTAGATGTCCCAGTACTGTGCCCCATCACATTGAGCCTGATGGTTACAGGTTTTTTGAGCATCATCGCAAACAAATTACAAACATTTGAATCTCACAAATCCAGACCTGAACATTAAGGATAAATGTAGGTCCATTCAGGCATAAATGTCCAGATCTTAGTTGAATACATTCATAGCATTGATCTGGACCTCTTAATTATTGATTCTAATTAACAATGAAATGCAAAATACATTTTATGATCTAATTCCCCATTTTAAATGTATATCTCTAATAATAAATGTCAAAACAATTACAAAATGTTTATTTTTCCAATATTTTTTGATATTACAGTTCCAGTAGTATTACCACCTGGAATTTGGTGTATTGTAAGTTTACTTCATGATATGAAGCATGAGGCGACAAAACTCTGCCATCAGAGGTTTTTGAACATTCTTCCCTCCTGTCTTATAACACTTGTAATTTCACAGCTTGTCTTTCAGATGGTTGCTGGAGTGTATATATACTGAACATTCCAAAATGTGTGAGGCTCAAAATTACATGCAAAGGATTTTTTTTTTTTTTTTTTTTTGTCCCTCCCTTCATTATCTCCCTCACCAACTTAATGTTTCATCTCAAAAGAGTATTAATTATGTATGCAAGATATGGTCACAAAAACATTTCCTTGTAATTTTAAGGCAGCATAATAAATCCAACAAAGAAAAAACAGTGGAATCAACTGTTATTATGAAATTATTGTTTTATTTTACTTTATTTTATTCATTTATTTATTGGAGGGGTAGTGGGAAGAGTTTTCTCAAGGCATAATGAACCTTGTATTCTGCTGCAGTGGAGAATTTGCAGCCTACAAATTTGCAATTTGAAAAATCATTAATTAAATTCAAGCTTGTCTCATTTTCTTCAGCATTTTTCCAGCCTTTTTTAGGAGTTGAATAATTGAATTCAATTTATAATTTATAACTTAATATAGTCATTTTTTCAATATAGTGCAGCCCTAATGCTGCCAGAAAATAATTTCTGCTAGAACATAGGGAAAATTATTCTCTCATTTTGCCCACCCAGACCTTAGATGAAAAGAGGTATATATATACACTATATTACCAAAAGTATTCGCTCACCTGCCTTTACTCATACTATGAACTGAAGTGCCATCCCATTCCTAACCCATAGAGTTCAATATGATGTCGGTCCACCTTTTGCAGCTATTACAGCTTCAACTCTTCTGGGAAGACTGTCCACAAGGTTGAGGAGAGTGTTTATAGGAATTTTTGACCATTCTTCCAAAAGCGCATTGGTGAGGTCACACACTGATGTTGGTCGAGAAGGCCTGGCTCTCAGTCTCCGCTCTAATTCATCCCAAAGGTGTTCTATCGGGTTCAGGTCAGGACTCTGTGCAGGCCAGTCAAGTTCATCCACACCAGACTCTGTCATCCATGTCTTTATGGACCTTGCTTTGTGCACTGGTGCACAGTCATGTTGGAAGAGGAAGGGGCCCGCTCCAAACTGTTCCCACAAGGTTGGGAGCATGGAATTGTCCAAAATGTTTTGGTATCCTGAAGCATTCAAAGTTCCTTTCACTGGAACTAAGGGGCCAAGCCCAGCTCCTGAAAAACAACCCCACACCATAATTCCTCCTCCACCAAATTTCACAGTCGGCACGATGCAGTCTGAAATGTACTGTTCTCCTGGCAACCTCCAAACCCAGACTCGTCCATCAGATTGCCAGATGGAAAAGCGTGATTCATCACTCTAGAGAACGCGTCTCCACTGCTCTAGAGGCCAGTGGCGGCGTGCTTTACACCATTGCATCCGCCGCTTTGCATTGCACTTGGTGATGTGTGGCTTGGCTGCAGCTGCTCGGCCATGGAAACCCATTCCATGAAGCTCTCTGCGTACTGTACTTGGGCTAATCTGAAGGTCACATGAAGTTTGTAGCTCTGTAGCAATTGACTGTGCAGAAAGTCGGCAACCTCTTTGCACTATGCGCTTCAGCATCCGCTGACCCCTCTCCGTCACTTTACGTGGCCTACCACTTCGTGGCTGAGTTGCTGTTGTTCCCAAACGCTTCCATTTTGTTATAATAGAGCTGACAGTTGACTGTGGAATATTTAGGAGCGAGGAAATTTCACGACTGGATTTGTTGCACAGGTGGCATCCTATGACAGTTCCACGCTGGAATTCACTGAGCTCCTGAGAGCGGCCCATTCTTTCACAAATGTCTTGTTTCACAGTCTGCATGTCGGAGTGCTTGATTTTATACACCTGTGGCCAGGCCAAGTGATTAGGACACCTGATTCTGATCATTTGAATGGGTGAGCGAATACTTTTGGTAATATAGTGTATGTATGTGTTCGCTGTCAAGTCTCCTATTGTGATGTTGCAGTGACTAGTGCTCTCCTTTGGTAATGTGTGTGTGTGTGTGTGTGTGTGTGTGTGTGTGTTTGGTCTATTAAGATGAAGAGGCCGGTGTGGGTAGCAGCTTCTAGAGTTAACTGTCTGCATCCTTTTAGTTCTCATCTCTGACCGGCTGCTGTAAGAGGAAAAGCAGCACCCAGACCTTAAAAATCACCCCTGGGCTTTCAGATTGAGGTCTGCTGTACACAGCGGTGTTTCTGTTATGTATTTCTAACATAGTGGCCCTCCACAGCCATCACCTTAAACTGTTGGCAAACTTGATCTTTACTCTGAATGGTTTCTTTAAATAAAGGTGCAGGTGAAAAACAGCTGCAGCCCAGTGAGCACTTGCTTTTCAATATCTCCAGCGATGGGAAGGAAATCACACACACACATAAAGTACTTCCATTGTAAGCTCTGGAAAAAAAAAATTAGCAGACCTGAGTGCTCAAAATGAATGGGGTTGGGCATATTATTTCCTCTAACATTAAAAATGAAAAAACAAAAAATGGCCCCATAGGTTGTTAGCACAAGCAGCTTATTACGACCTATAGTTATGTTTTAATATTAAGCAACCTCTACCGGTCATGTAAATAACATCAGTGTGGTGTGTCAGGAAGTGAGGTGGCATATTGTAGTATAGCAAGCGACAAAATCTGTGTTGGAAGGTGGTTGGAGCTGTGGATGGGTCATACCCACACAGGACTCTCAACCTGGAGACAAGAATTTGATTCCTGCATGAAACAAGTCTGGTGTTCACTTCCAGGTGTTTTGTTTTATTTGATTCTGCATGTTTATCATTGTCACCATGACAATAAATGTCCTCTAACCTTAACCACAGTTTTACCCTAACTTTAACCAAGTATTTTTGGTGCCTAAACAGAATTTATATGATATTAGTAAAACTTTGAACAGCCCTTCTGTAAACCTTAAAAAAGTGATGAAAAAGATTTTATACATTCGCTGGTGTGTGGCATTTAAAAAGCCGTTGAACTCAGATTAGTTATTAATTGGCATAAAACTGTCTTCTGAGTCATTTATGAAAATGCTGTAAACAGGGTGTGTTGCATTACTTGAAATAGCCTTCAAACTTTTTAGTTTGCTTTTCTTATTAGCAATACATAATAGAATTATGCACACAGTATGAATACGAATTATTAACTTCATGCTTGAGGTTTACTAGGGACAAAAACTACATCTAGTTCCAGCAGTTCCAGCTCCTCCCTACCCTTAACCCTCTTTATTATCGCACACCACAAGCAGCATGTTTTTCTTCATCATCTCAAATTCACCTCACTTCAGTCACGCTGAGCTTCTAAGAAGCAACAACATAGAGTCTGCTTTAGTCATCATTAGTTAACCATCTCAATCTAGACCGTAAAACTAAAGATGATGAATAAGAGTTTAAAAAGGAAAATTGCTTAGCTAGTGCTCCTGTATGGGTACAGATTTGTTTTACCAGTCACAAAGACATTTCCCTCCAGGGAACAAATTACTGTGATTGTTCAGTGATCAATAGTGTTTTGGTTGTAGTTATTTTCACGAGTTAATGTTAAATGTACTCCGAGTTGGAGTCATGTTTCAAAGCATTGATTTTTTTTTCTTTTTCTTGATGTTTTTTTTTTTTTTTTTTTTTTTTTTTGTATGTCAGAGGAAGTTTGTCTTGGTCCATGGCTCCAAACCAGGCTTTAATGTTAAGTGTTGGGTGACTTTGCATTGACAAAATAAAATACATAAAATGCATGAATGCCAGTATTTGATGGGAAGAATGTATAAACAAGGTATAATTAGCCATATAAATAATGCAGGTAATGTATTCCAGTTTCTGCTTGTGTGTAGAGGGACAATGTGCTTGATTTCACACTTTTGAATGTGCAGCTGAACTAAACAACTAAACCCAATTAAAATTGGCGTGTAACATAGGCTACAGACAAAGTAATATGCGCACATACATCTCACAGTGAAAATGAGTGCTCATTCCTTCAGCCTGTCTGTCTGTCTATCTGTCTCTCTCTCTCTCTCTCTCTCTCGCTCTCTCGCTCTCTCTCTGGCATGCGTGCCCCCTCATTGGTGTCCATTTTGTAGATCAAAGCTGTAGTGTTTTCCTGTCTTGCCACCTGAGATGCCTTTCTTATTTTTATTTATTTATTTTTTTTTCCATGGGAACACAGAGCTGCCCGTGTTCAGCGTGAAGATAATGGCCCCTTCTACCCCACCCGTTTACTTTGAAAAATAATTAAATCTTCCTTGTTAAGGTTTTAGGGCTCTCTGAGGCACCGGGCATGAGAGGCCTGTGCTTTATATGTGGGTTTCAGAGAGAACATGTGTGTGTGTGTGTGTGTTTGTGTGCGCGCGCACGTGCGTGTGTATGCGTGTTTGTGCGTGTGTGAGAAACCCTTTCATCTCTGTGGAATATGTCAGGATGAGTGCAGGGAGGAGACTTGAGCTCCCTAAATGCATGAAAACCTCCCCCATCTGTAGGGATTTGCTTTGCAAGGATCAAATCATCATGCTCACACCAAGTAAAATCACTGAATTGAAAATCTCAACAAAATCAGGAAATTCCCAAGAAATTAATATAATGGGCCTTTTGTATCTTCTTTTCTTTTGTCATTTCTGTTTTTCTTTCTTCTTTTCCTGCTTTGTCAAAGTCCTATGAACGAGTGGCTTCCCTTCCACATGAGGAAGTGGATCTGTTAACAGTGACTTGATTCCAACGAGCAGAAAAGCAGTTTATGTTGCGTAGGCGCTGGTTTAAACCAAACTCCACCAGCCTTTAGAGCTGTTTTTCAACTGACATGTTTAACCTTTACTCATCCATTCAGGTTAATGAGGAATGTGTCCATGTGGTTTGCAGTGTGACTTCCTCCCCCGCTGTGGTTCAGGTCACAGCAGTGTTGGTGTTGCGGGAGGAAGAGTTTTTCAGTCAAGCTGAAAGTTTGTTTTGCTTTGGTGTTTCATTGACACTAAACACATCTTCTGATTAGGCCAGGATGCAGATGGTGGTTTGGATTGTGGTTTTCCATTGTCGATCCTCCTTTCATGATACACAGCTGTTCTCTTTGGTTGTGCTTCTGAAAGGTCAGTGGTAAACAGGTTCAAATTTGAAAAATATTGAACTTTAAGCGCAGCGACTTTGTGGTAAGTTAAAGCGGTGTGCAAGGCCAGGAGTAGTTCCAACACTGTGGAGTTGGTGCAGTACTGATGTTGACGCCTACAGTGTTGCTTCTCCAGTAACATTCCTTAGCTGCTTGGCTTAAATGGCAGTGACTGAGAGCCAGTTTGTGTTGTTGTGCTCTGTTGAGGCAGTGCACCTTAACATGTGGTCAGACTTCCAGATTATTTTTATATAGATGCCAGTGTAGCGGACCAGCCCATCCACTCTCTTTACACAAAGGCTTCACACACACACACACACACACACGCATACACACACACTCATTCTCCTGCTGCCCTTACAGAGACAGAGGGTCCTGCTGGCTGGGAGTGTTTGAAGTTTAAATGGTCCACCCTGCTTCAGAGCCCCCATCACAAGAAGAGCAGTCCAAAATGTCACAGTCTACCCTCTGCCTCTGTGTGTGTGTGTGTGTGTGTGTGTGTGTGTGTTTGAGACAGTGTCAGTGCATGTGCCAGTGTGTGGTGAGAGAGGGATATTTCTGGAATATGAAATGAGGTCACAGATGGAAGCGAGTGAACTTAAATGGTCTCTGTTGCATGTCATACATCACATTGAAGCACACATACACACACACACACACACACACACTTGTTCCCTCAGGCTGTAGGTCAATAAATGTCTGACATTACAATAAAATTTACCTGACCTCTCTCTGTGTCAGGGTTTTCATAAGTACAGTCATGATGAACATGGCGGTCCTCAGCTCTCTATCTGTGTATCTGTCTCTCCATGTATTAAACCACTTATTTATAGCATTTTCCCCCTCTTTTGTTTTTTTGTTCTTGGAGAAAAGTCCTGCCAGCATCATCATCTGTCTGTCTGTCACTCTCTTTTCTTCCTCACTGCTCTCTGTTCTTTGAAGATCTTGCTCCAAGCCGTCCTTCCTCTTTTGTTTCACACTCTAGCATGTTTGTCTCATTTTTGTACAAGTGCTCTCACTGAAATAAAAATAAAATGCACAGATACAAAGCTGGGTTATTAGGACATGGGCGGCGCTACACTGTTTTGTAAATGAGTGGTGCTTTTCTGGTCCAGCAGCACTGTGGAGTTTTCACTGCTGCCTTCAGATTCTGCAGAGGCCAAAATCTGGAGAAGAAGAAAAAAAAAAAATGCGATGGGGTTAGAAGGCCAGTCATTATGAATCTTTTCTCTATTACTTTGGTGCAGGCCTCTTGAATATGAAATGGAAAGATAAAAGTCTATGTATTATACAGTATGTATCTGGTATTCAGGTCGGCCCGCCAATGATTTAAAGTAGAGCACAATCAGTAACTGTGATAACAATAAAAGAATGTTCCGGGCTCTCCAAACAATTAAAAAACGAATATATTTTTTCAACCCTTCTTTTACTTTTTCTCTTTTTGTGAATCTGACCACACAATTGGAATTTTTAAAATATTTGTGTGGCAGAACAGTACTGCAGCAGTAGCGCTGACCCACTGAACACCTTAAAACCTAAACAGTGATGCTTTGCATGATTACTAGTTTAATACACCCTGACATATCTCTAAAATTTAATATTTGCATCAGTAAGGCTTCAAGTGTACCTTGACATGCATGTTCAAAGCTTGTGCATTTGGCATGGAAAGTACAAGCTTGCTGTGTTAGAAATCTTTTGTTCCCTTGGATTTATACAGCTACAAATGTGGTAGAAATACTACCTTGTCAGCAAAATGAAGTGTAAAGCAGCACTGGCACACCACTGATATGGGTCATTGTCAAACTTGTTGTAGTGTTAACCGCGTGACCAAACAGATTTTAGGATTTCTACTTGTAATACATTTTAGGGGTGCTTTCATGTGCGTGTTAAGTTATAAGTAGCGCAAATACAGTGTCACCAACATGCACTTTTAATGCAGCATAACACTGTCGATACAGAATGGGCAGTCAGACACATATGAGCTTTCTCCTGTTCATTCTTTTTTCAACAACACTATCAGCACTAGATAGACAGCAAGTACATGGCAACCAGACTGACATCACGTTTCATTCACCCAAGTGAAGTTAACAAATATGTTTATAAAATTATGTTTATATTTATGTAAAGGTCACTGCTCTTCACCCTGTGATGCACTGATGAGCCCACCTCTCTGAGTTATACTGTCCAGCGTGTGTGCATGCATCTATGTGTGTTTGTGTGTGGTGTGCGCGCGCGACGTGCGTGCGGTGTGTGTGCATGCGTGTGCGTGTGTGTGTGTGCGTTGTGCTGTATTGTGGTATATGTGTCTCCATCTATCAGTATGCACCCCGACCAAGCAGCCGCCAACAGCTTAGCAGGCTGTTGCTCAGGCACAGCCATTTAAAAGGCAGCCGTGCCTGCACGTTGGAGGCAGAGCCGCTGTGTTTGTCGCTCAGGCTCGTTGCTGATAGCAGAGGGGAGCACACTGCATAAGCATTCTAACTCCAGCACAGTATTTTCTTTCTGTGCAAGTGCAGCTTTGTTGGCGGGAGGCTGCTCTGGCCTCAGATCACCTCTTAAACAGAAAGGTTAGCAGCTCGGCAGGGAGCCTCAGTAACAGTGTAATGAAGGAGGCCGTTTGCTGCTCTGTGCCAGCTATTAAAGTGTGTCATTATACCAGGTTGTAGTCTGGAGAGCAGAAGCTGTGTCCAAATAATTGGAGATGTGTGTGTGTGTGTGTGTGTGTGTGTGTGTGTGTGTGTGTGTGTGTGTGCGCGCACGCGTGTGTGTGTGTTTGTGTGTGTCTTTGACATTTTAAATAAATAAGTGGCTGTTTTGCTACTATCAGTGATATAACAGTAGTAATTAAGCCTCTAACCAGTGAGCCTGTTATTCAGTTGTTATTCACAGTTGAGATAAGCACATCTGGTGGAGCTTAATCTGCCAAAATTGTGTGAACTGGCTTTCAGATGTGAGATTGGTCCATTCACCAAAGCTCTCAGCCATATGGGGCCGGACCTTCTCCAAACAAGAGAGTAGTCAATAGAGCATAGACCACCAAGGTTGTGTCTGGCAGCTATGGCCCTGTTTATGTAAAGCCCTGCCCCCATCAGGTAATTTTGTGGTCATAGGACACAGCCCTTTCAGCCAACCAGCATGGAAAGGTGACCTCCCAGCCAGGTTTTATGATGTGGATGTGTTTGGAAACCACAGCAAAACCCCGCCCATTGCCATTCCCCTTTGATGCCAGGTGGCCTGAAATGTTAATCACTTAATGGTTGGACCACAAGGAACCTTCCCAACAAGTTTTTGAGAAATCCTTCCAGTACTTGAGTTATCCCACTGACAGACGGACAGACAGACGGACCAGGACAAACCCATAACACCCTCAGTGAAGGTAAAAAGAGAAGTTATATCTGCAGGACTTGGACTCAAAGCATAATGTCCTTTCCTCCTACAGCATCTCTGCTGTGGAAAACAAGTGCAACAGCCACTGTGGTTTGCATTCAATTTATTTATTTATTTACTTTTTATTTAGATTCTTTTTATTTAGCCTGATGCAGTATTCAGTATTGCCAAGATCTTCGTCCTCCATTTACTATTATCGGCCTAATGAATAAGGAATGCAGTGGAGCTAGTCGATATAGCATGCTAATTAATTAACAGTCATCATATAATTGGAAATATTGCACAGCTTTGAGGCTGGTTTGATATACACTGTATTTCTCCCCAGGCCTATAGAGTTTTTAATTTATCCAGATTAAAGGCAAGTGCTTCTCTTAAAGGGAATGTGACTGGCCCACTGAGAGCACCATCTTAAATTAAAGTTAAAATTACAGGCCTGCCAAACCCACTATGCAGGTGGAGAGAGGATTCATTTTAATATTTTAATAACTTCCATGCCCTAACTCAGAATTATAACCTTACTCATCAGTGTATGGAAACCTTTTAACATCTGTGTATATATGGACAGCAATGACGAAGTAGGAATTGCTTTTTTACGTGATTCCTGAAAAGACATACATCCACATATAATGGCATTTTACTGAAAAGCTGGATTAACTGTTGTAATCCCTTGCAGATGAGAACACTCAGTTGATCAGTAAGAGTTAAAATGAAACCTTTATTCTAAATATAAACGCAGCCAGCGACTGTGGGGCGGTGGGGGGATTGCTACACCATGATGATGGACTTATGCTTTAACTCACTCTTCAAATTCACATCTGCTGACGCCAGCCATCGTTCTACTGTTTAACCTCTTTCTTTTAGACCTGGAAAGGAAAATCCTTTCCTCATCTTTACTCCCATAATCTTCAGTGGTGTGAATAGAAGGATGGACAGCTGAGTGAAGGCGACAAACAGAGCAGTGCAGGGACAGTCCTATTAATAACTTCTGTCATGGCATTTAGGAGGTTGTTAACAGTCCACGAGAAGTTGGCTTTCTTTTTAAGGAAATGGCTCCTTATAATTAGTAAAATAACAATACCATCTTCGATCGCCAGTAAAAATGAACATTTTCTTTTTTTTCTTCTTTTTTTGTGTATGTACCAAGGTTTATGTCTTATTATATTATACCCTGTGCATTCACACCAAATGGTAAATATGACATCTGTTATCTCCCAATTTGTACTTTGCATCTCTTAGATGTTGTTGTCTTTATGTTGCTCATAAAAATTCCCAATAAAATAGACATGCATAAGACAACAGAGAGAAGGGCGAAGAGCCAGGCTGTTGGGGGTGTTGAGGGGGCGGGAGGCGCACGGTGGCAGCAGTTAAAGCAGGGAGTGACGGCTTGTCGTGTACAGGAGTGGCTTTACCAAAGGAAGTCGCTTTTTGCTCTGACTTTGATTGTGTGTTGCCGTGAGCCAGTGCTGTGTTCGTCAGCACAGCGCTGAGCAGTCTGAAAAACCACAGCGCCTCAGGGCCCTGACAGCACCATCCACCTGGACCTGCACCACCCTCCTCTCTCTCTCTCTCTCTCTCTCTCTCTCTCCCCCTCTCTCTCTCTCTCTCTCCGTCTTTCTCTACCTCTCTCCCTCTGCTGTCAGCTGTTTGGTGGCTTGTTCAATCAGTGTGCCTCTGATGCCATTTCTCTGCAGCTCTCCCATTGAGGTGTACCACTGTAATGTGTGTGTTTGTATGTATCTGTCTGTCTGTGCAGGGCATTCACGAGTCCTTAGAGAGTCTGAAAAATTGCCTTTTTAATACCTTATTTTGTCAAATTTTAAGGCAAAAAATATCTAATTTAAGGTAATGAAAGCTTTATTGATCTTTTTCTAATTTCAATTCCAGGTCTGGTTTAACTCCCTTGTTCATTAAAGCCACAGAAAATGTCGGAATTTTAATTGGTATTGATGTGCCAGGGAAATGTTGTTTGGAGAACTTCTGTATATGAGGTGAATTAAGACAGCATGATTTTAATTGTGAATATTTATATGCGGGATTAATGGCCACAGCACTAATAATGCTTACAGACTAACTTAATATTATTATTATCATTATTATTATTTTTCAGGTTTGATGTAATGAGTGCAAATTATTTACCACACAAATAGGAACCAAATAACATAACTGTCTTGGGAAACAAAATTCCCTTTATTTCTCTCCTATGTACTTTGCCACATTATTTTCTTCTTAACACTTAAAAAACTGCAAAAAACACACATACTTCAACAACATAATTTTGTTAAATGTAAATTGCATGCAGTTTTGGTCAAAGCATAACTGGCTAAATTGAATCAGCATGACCAAATTTAAGGAACATATTTGTCAGAAGACACAAAAAGACAGAGTAAGAGGATGCTGATGGTGCTGTGGCTGCTGTTCATGATGATGATGATGATGATGATGATGATGATGATGATGATGGAGTCAGACAGAGACAGAATGTTGGTTTGTTGTCTCTGAGGAAGAAGAATAAGAGCAGCGAGTCAGCTGCCGTGTCATTACCATTGTGAAAACTGAGCAGAGCGTTGTCGGGGGACAAAACCAACAATGCTCAGCTCTAAGGCTTTGTGACCACAACCTTGCCAGGAATTGTAGAAAAAGACGACATTGGAACAAACACACATGAGAGAGAGAGAGACAGACAGTGAGAAAAGAGGTTAATCTCGAGGGAGACAAATAGCCAAATCAATGGATGAATAAATGGATGGATAGGTTAAAGGAAATGTAGAGGAGTGGAGAGGTAATGTTAGCATAATATCGGTCCTTATCAAATAAGCCACCTCTGGGTGAGTGAGGAGAGAGAGAGACAGAGAGAGAGAGAGAGAGAGAGAGGGTCGTCAGTGTGATCAGCTGGTCAGCCTCCCACCAGCCTGCTGGTCCCCTGGAGGCCAATTAGAGGGGAGGAACACGCTCACGCACGCACATGTCAATGCTGACGCAGGGTGCACACGCCAGCCAGAGCCTCTAGGCACACACACACACATGCACAGAGACATGAGTGCAGACCGATGCAAAAAGTGCATAAAACATTGCTACATGTGCACACACACACACACACACATCAGTAAAAATGAACTCACATCCAACAAATCATCCCTGTATCTTGTGTTTGATATGGTAATGGTGATGCGACATAGTCCTCTGTGGTGTTTCTGTGTGTGTGCATGCATGTATGTGTTTATGTGTTGAGGTAGGGTGTGTGAAAGGGTGCACACCTCATGACCTTGCGTTCATCTCCACCATCTCAACCCCCACAGTGTCAGAGAGAAGCTCTTTTGAAGTGCAAAAATCTCACAGAGGACACACACACATTAGAGAGCAGCAGTCTAAATGTCTTTTAAAGTTCAGCTCCAAACCTTAGATGTGTCACAAACACACATGCATGCTGTCTGGGAGATTGCAACAAATTGATCTTGCAACTGAAGGCCTGATTAGCCGCAGGCGAGCCAATCACGGCTCTGTGTTGTGCTGTGTTTCGGCCAATAGGTGCTGTAGTGTCAGCTGGAGGCTTAGTGGTGCAAGCAGCAAGGGGTTAATGCAGATGCAGAATTGATGGATTACACAGAGTGACCTTTAATCAGACCTCTAGTATATGTGTAATCACAGCTGAAGACGATTCATCCAACATAACACACACACACACACACACACACACACACACACACAGCATGTCTGTTGAAGAAATTGTCATCAGATCTGACACCGTTTTAATCTGAGTGCCAGGAGCACTTTCTGGCCGCTTTAGGAATTAATTAAATTCCTGTGCTGCGCTTTACTTTTAAATACAGCTGCTTGTCATGCTGGCAGCTGAATACAGAGTCTGTCTGCAGACTGAACTCTCCCCACTTTACAGCAATGCAACCTGAAAGCAGCTCACTGTGACGATCGCTATGTCTGCCACCAAGCGTGCAACTGAAGCTCAGCTGACTTTAAATTCTCAACCTGTAAGCAGCACAGACCTGTTAGAGCTGAGAGTCGTTCAGCTAAATATTTAATTCCTGCGCTTAGAGTCTGCTTCCTAAAATGTGGATGCACAGCTGCAACCTTCAGCGGGTTCATACTTGTTTGACTGTTAATGTCTGTAGCACGGCGTCCACAGGTGATGGTAGAGGGGGGTCGACAAAAGAACAACCTGTCAGTCAAACACATTTTTGACATCTTGTCAAAGTAGTGGAAAAAAGCAAAAAAAAAAAAAAAAGCTCTACTATGCTAGACTTTATGTGATCTCTGCCCCACAAATCTCACTTCTTGTTGTTTTCATGTTACTACACAGTTTAAAGGCATCCAACTTGGAACCACCAACACAACACATTTTTTTTTTGACCATGACACGACCATGAAGTATGATAAAATTGGACTGAATTATTATAGTGTAATAAAAATGGAATTCATTTGAAAAACTGAACAAACAAACATACACAGTCTGACTCTAATAGAGGTGTACAGGCCTTGTAGATTGTAGACCAAAGATTTGTCTTAAAGCACTGCCACCACAAGATGGAGATTATTTGGAAAGTCGTTTAAGGATTGATTAGAACTGGGTAAGTTGCTATTGTTCCGCAGTGTCAGCTAATGTCAGCCATATTTCATGCTGCCTGAAGATGAAAACACAGAAATGTTCTTGTTAATATTGTAATGAGCCAGCTAATGGTCACACTGTCATAACAGAGAGGCACAGGAGGAGAGCAGCAGGGACATTTCTGAAAAGAGCTGTTGTGCCATGCTGAACATCTGTCAGACCAGTCCATTAAAGCATTTTTTTTTCCCATTGTTTGTGTTTATTATATAACTTCTTAATGGCATAAATGTTTCCCCGCTTCAAGCAAATATATAATAACATTTTTTGTGAAATTGTCAGTGTTTGTGGGAATTTGCCACTACCCTGCAGCCTGTGTAATGTAATACATGACCATTTGCTTAAAAAATAACTGGATGCAATTCCAGCTTAAAAATACATCAACACCAAACCATCAGCAGCACCAAGGTACAAAAGAGCCCTCTCTGCATATGGCTTAACATATTTAGAATTACATTATTTAGAAAATGGATAATGGAAAATGGATAAAATAGCAAGAAAGCTGATGAGCGAGCTCTGTTACCATCTGTTTGCTTGACAGCTGTCTCTGTTTTTACAGCAGACTGAGTTGTTGAAGTGCTACTTTGACTACTTCAGTTTCCTGGCTGCACCTAACTGTTGTGTAACATCAGCTTCTATCAGCCTGATGTCTGCTATTTGTACGCTGAGTAAAACACTGCAAGGCCTGGCTGTGTGTGCATGTGTTTGTGAGTGTGTGTGCACAGCTTGTCATTCTGTTGGCATCTACATGTATTTTAGCACGAACTGTCTGTTTTCTCATGTTACCTTTGTGGTAGGCATGATAATAAGATCAGTTCATATTGTCAAAATTTTCTCTGCCAGAGTTCAACATTATCAAATCAATCAATCAGTCAATCATTGGGCAGATTAATCCAGCAACATTGTGCTCTGCATTCACAGCATTTCCTCTTTTCATCGTTAATCTTCTCTCCTGTCTGAAATTGACACGTTAATACATATTTTACTGCGACTTTGGCACATTCATGGTTTTGTTTTGTTTTTTTCTCCCCCCCCCATGCACACAGTCTTTCATGTCTTTCAGAGCATCCTCCATGGTGACAGACATCCTATCAGCCTCCTGGCTTGCGGTTTGCACCTATCAGAGTCTCCCCTCCGCTCCCAAGACACCCACATTCAGATGGATGGGGACAAAATAAATAAATAAATAAAAAAAAACAAGACAGAAAAAAATGAGAGAGTGTGAGTGAGAGCGATGGTGGAGAGGTTTTCACAACTATTCTATTTTTAGACTAGCAGCTTTTTTTCAGGTCGCAACTCCCAGTGAGATCTGAGTATCTGAGCACAGGTACAGAGAACCGAGTCATACAAAGAGAAAAAGGATTTAATCTCCCTGCTGAATCAAAGCCATAGACAAAGAGCATAGGATAGAGATGGAGAACATGAGATTCTGCAGGCAAATGTCCTAAGCCAGCCTGTGGGGAAAAAAAAGCCTAAATACCTCAACACTGAAATTCTAATGTTTTTTTAATATATATATTGTTATGACATCCATGTGTATGGTAGAGTATAGTAAAACTCTAAAATAGGCACATACGCAGCTTTTGGAGACTTGCTCCACACTCTGCTGCAGTAAAATCTCTCCATCTTCACCAGTGATCTAGTTTAATCTTCAGTGTTAAAATCATGTTTCTCTTCAAACAAGTGAAAGAAAAATCTGCCATAATCCCACTTCTTTCCAGTGCTAATCAACTTGCTTCCAAAATGTGTTTGAATCAGCTCATTTTCATGATACTTGTGTGCTGATCTGCCATATTTTGCCTTGTTTCAATAAATGTATTCTTTTTTCAGAAAACCTCTCAAACAACTACATTGGAAACAAGTGGGATTATCTCATCCCACAGATTTGTTTTAATTTGGTTTAAGAAAAACAAGATTTTACCACTGAATATGAGACTAAATGACTTGTTAACATAGAGAAATGCTGAAAAATACTGAAAAAGTATTAATCACTTGATGGGTTGCAATCTTCCTAGTTCACCATGCCAATAAAATCTGCGCTCAAAACCGTGTCGTTACCCTGTAACTGCCTCTCAAAATCAAGGTGGCATTTTTTTGGCTGCTATGTTACTGAAGGCTGTTTGATTTCATAAGATCCTTCGAATGCAGCAGAGAAATGCAGCCTTCATCTGCCAGTTTTCCAAGGACATGTATCTTTCCCAGTCGTATGTATCACACAATTCTGTGGAATAAGAATAGGAAACGGAAGTCAGTTTAAAAAAAAAAAAAAAAAAAAAAAAGTGCAGCAAAGCAGAAAGCACTGTTGGTGCTCCTCCAGTGAAGTTAAAGTTAAAATGTGTATTGTTATGTAACATTAGTCTGTTCATCCTCCATTTCCTCAGAGCATATAAAATGTCCTTGCCATCTATTGTTATTCATCTGATGACCATCAGTCTGCGGAAAAAAACATGAATCGAGTCTTATTTTGTATTTTGGCTGCAGCCCTCAGCAATTGTTGCTGGAGTGCAGATTTCGTTTTCCCACTCATTTCAACTGTTTAACTGTGACATTGAAACAATTGAAAAGTCAACATGAGCCAAAATATTTTCATATCAGAGTCCCAAGGGCAAAATCTTCTCAAATGGGGGTCCATGGCATAATTAGGTCAACCTGTTGGTCGTTTAGGCAAAATAATTCACATACATTCTCTTGAAGCCTGCTTATCTCTCATTTCAGTTCTCTCACTTCACTTAAGTTCATTGCAGTTGTGTTACTTGTATGACGTCCTCTACAGGGTACAGGTTTCCTCAAGTTACTTTTACGACTTTTGTCAATATCTTTTTGCAGTCAGTTTAAATACAATCTCTGACCAGTTTCACCTCCAAAGTAAGTCTGTAAAGTAAAAATGTACAATGTCTGTACAGCCGGGAGCAAAAAGCAAAATTTTGAAGACATCTGGAGCAGTAAATAACACTAACAAACCAATGTAGCACGATTTTCAGGGCCTTTAATTATAAACTGCAAAAAAAAAAACAAAAAACAAGGTAACCAGGTAACATTCAAATGATATTGCAATAATTTATTATTATGTACGGACATTTCTCCGTTCTGTTTTCTTGTTATTCTCTACCTGTCTGTACATCTAAAAAAGCTTAACATGCATTAAATTTAAAAAAACAGTGTATCTCATTAGGTACAATGTATTGATGCACCATTTATACTGTGTGAGTGTGTGTGTGTGTTTGTGTGTGTGTGTTTGTGGGTAGCTAATTAAGAGGAGGATGTATGTAGCAACGTCAGACAGCAATGCCCTCTGTGCTCAGGGGCTGCAGCCTCAGGCAGCTGTCACACTCTAAAATACCAGCTCTGATTTTAAAGTGAAACTCTGCCCTGAAACTAAATGAACATATGTTACTACTTTGATTATGGACCGTTCAGATTTGTGCACATGACCAAGTTTCTCTCACAGCTGGAACCCACACAACTATGATCCTCTTAATGATGGCTGCACTTGTCATTTCAACATGAAGGCATGGACCTATGCAGTTGCCTCTCCATTAGTGCTTCTAAATTCGTACAAATTTATGCTTATTTTACAGTATTAGCTGTACTATTTGTGAATATTATTGGTCAGTGGTAATACACTCCTGATCAAAATTTTAAGACCAGTTTGCCTTGCCATCAGGAGTTCATGACAGTTTGGATACCTGACAGAAAATGACACTGAATCCACATTTTTGCGAAGATTTGGGCTTTTAAAGGCTTTTAAAGTCTTAAACTTTTTGATCAGCTGATGAACAGCCTATTTCAATTTAATGGTTGTTTGCAATAAATTGCTTACTCAAAACTTTTTTTTTTTTTTTGTCTCACTCCCATTTCTTCTTTTTGCATTTTGAAGCTCTACTTAGAACCTTCTTAAGATCCAACAGTGCAAAATGTAAATTCTTGCAGTTTCTCAACTGGTCTTAAAATTTTGATCAGGAGTGTATATGACTATGAGACACTCATCAGAAAGGGAAACAGTCATCTCTGTAAACTCTCTTGCCGACTCCAGCTACTTGGTTGGCCAGACAAGGTTTTCAAATGTAAAAGTTGGAGTAAACATCAAGGAGGAGGATGGACATCAGCTACGGTCCCAACCACCTGGATGGGGGGGGCCTTGAGCATTTGAACACCAGCTTCGATCCCAGCCACATAGATCTTCTGTGCTGGGCATTCTGCTGGCCAGTGAACAGGCGTCGGAACCGGGCAACCTCCATGTCTGTGTCGGTTTCCAGCAGGATGTCGGCAACTGTGGTGTTTTGTTCTTCTGAGACTTAGCTAGATCCTGGAATACTGGACAGTGCCATTGCAATTTCAAAATATAATGTGGTTAAAGTCAGTGAAGGTAAAGACAAGACAGAAATAATGAAATAATATGAACGCAAGAGTAAATGTAACAGTGAAAAGGAAATGACATTAATTTACGGTTACGTTAAATAAATACATTTTCAACAGTAATTTAAAAATGTTCACTGACCTCATATCACATACAGCTTTAGGTAGGTATTCCACTATTTTGTAGCATAGTTAAAAATATCTGAACTTCTGTTTTCTTTTGTGTTAAATCATTTGCATTTTAAAAAAAATTATTTAAATTAAAACAGGAACAGAAGTTCAGCATAAGTTGCAGCATGTTTTAAGCATAGTGCTCCTCCTCCTCTTCACCTGTCCGTCTCAGATTTTACATACTGACAGCCTTGAAGCTGCTGAATGAAGTCACATCCTCATCTCCATTATTATTTAAGCAGTGGGCAACACTGACTCGCCCACATTTGATTTTCATTAACAGGACGATGCTGTCCAAAGCCTTGAAAAGCGCTTTTTTGCATCTCCTGTGGATGTTACTTCTCACCCTGTTTGTATGAGCTTCATGGCTGCAATGAATCCATATGATGTAGAATTACACAGTGCAGGGCTGACCCGCCGTCACATTGAAACGACAAATGGAGCTGTGCAAGCCCGAGAGACAAATACTGGAGCTGCATTAACAGTGAATGACAGGCTGAAGTTGTGAGCAGAGTGAACATTCCCAAGGTGATTTTAAAGGACAAAGACTCATTTTCTGGTTCAGGGCTGTTTGCACTGCAGCAAAACAAATGCCATTCAGATGTAAACGCTCAAAGAAATTGCACAAGGTATTCATTTGATGTAATAGCACTGTTATGCTGCTATACTAAAACAGGCTCATTAATAATAGTGCTAAGTTAATTATATAAGACTTAGCATGCTTGTAACCTAGTGTCTCTCCCTATGCATTGCTGTGAATGTGAAAAGTGGATCCTAAATTTCCCTGGGTGAGTGTAATCTATCTCTACCTGCTTGGCCACTGTCTGATTCTGATAATCTTGCCAGTAGCAACCAGCTGACTCAGACTGGGAGAACCCTCCAGATGCCCCACGGGTATGATCTTGACAGTTTTATCAGCCAACCCACTCTTCAGTGTGGCTGTTTAGGTTCAAGATGGTATAGATGGTGACATTATGTTGTGGTGGGGGAAACAGACTCTGCTCCTCAGTTCTGTTTGTCTCCAAAATATTTTGGTTTTGGCATTTCCTTGACGCAGATTTAGTTCTCAGCTCATATGAACCCAGCACAGGTATGCTCAGGGCTCACTAAAGAATCAGTGCTACCACTCTGTATGAGTAAGTGGCATCAGTTCTGACCCTGCTCCATTCTACACCTGCTACTAAGATATGCACGAGAAAATAAACAGTTAAACTGCTTTGCCATAACACTGAAATGTATGCATTACAATACTTTCTCTTTATTATTAATGCAAATAAAAACACTGAATTCATTTTGTCAGCCACAGTGGAGACACTGACAAAACCTGCTCTACAAATTGCTTCTGAATTTCTGCCAGCTGATAAGTGTGATGAATTGTGTACTTTTTTAAGAAGAAAAATTAATATTACACTTGAGATCAACTCATGTTTGGAAAAAAAAAATCCAATTACCAACTACAACCCCAAGGAGTACAGTTCCGGTGTCAGAGTTCAGCCCCATCAATAGAGATACCTCATTAGAAATATTGCAGCACTGTAATTCATCCACTTGTTGTCTTGACAGTTTGCCCACTTAAATGGTTTTAACTCCATAGAAACTGATGCTCTTAACATAGTGAATGTATCACGTCTGTCTGGCATGTTTCCTTCATCCTTGAAAGCCTCAATTGTCAAGCCCTTATTTAAAAAAAAAAAAAAAAGGCAACTTAGATACCTGTACACTCAGCAACTTCCAACCCATCTCCGACTTACCCTTTTAGACAAAATTACAGAGAAAATAGTTTTAAAAAGCTAATACACTTCTTAATTTTAAACAAATATTTTGACAAATTTCAGTCAGGCTTTTGTGCACATCACAGCACAGAGACAGCTCTTATAATGATTTGTAATGATAGACATAAATTTTAGTGCCTTTAGATCTTGGGGCAGCCTTTGATACCATCATACACAGTATTCCTTTACCTGGGTTGGAAAACTGTGGGTTTTTCTGGAGCAGTTTTAGGTATTTGTTGCTATTAGGAATTATAATTCAAAACACATGCCCTTAACCTGTGGGGTCCCTCAAGGGTCAATTTTCAGCCCACTTCTGTATAACCTGTATATGCTTCCACTTGGTCACATCCTGGACACTTTGCTCTCTCATCAAATGACTGGTCCTAAAGAGTCTTTACTAGATGTCCCAAAATTTCCTGCAATTAAACAATGTAAAAAAACAGGGGTAATTTTATTTGGCAGCAAAGATGAGAGGCACAAGGTTTCTGCTCACTTAAAGTCCAAGGCACCGAAAATGAAACAGCAGGTTAAGAACCTTGGTATTTTAACTGACTCTGCCGTAGTCCACATTTTATCACCTTTAAATCATAGCCAAAGTCAGGGGCATCATGACAAAACAAGATTTGGAAAAACTGATTGATCATCTGTCATCTCCAACAAAATTTATTACCACCATGGACTTCTGACATGACTTCCTAAAAAGACCATCAGGTGCCTGCAACTTATTCAAAATTCATATTGGAAAAATTCTGATCAAAACCAAAAGGACAGCCCACATCACCCCAGTTCTTAAATCTCTGCACTGGCTGCCAGTTAGCCACAGAATTGATTTTAAAGTTTCATTACTTATTTATAAATCTCTACATTGAGTTGCCTATAAATATATGAGTGATATGCTTGAGCGAGACCTCTATAATCAAGTGAGACCCTTAGATCACTAGAGAGTAAACTGCTAGTGGTGCCCAACCCTTGCAGCTTTTATATCCAGATTCAAAACCTAATTTTTCTCAAGTGCTTTTAATTTTTTTTTTTTTTTTTTACTACAAGGTCTTATTATTGTTTTATTGGCTGTGACCAGCAGCTCTGTAGCTTGCCAGTCAGTCATTTGGTCAGTGGGTCTACCAAAATTTTCCCACCCTTTGGCGGCCACAGTTTTCACCATTTTTTTGAGACTCTAGTCTGAGATTTGGCATGTAGGTTGTGTGTATTTGTGTTCATGCCAGTTGGCAAAAATATACTTATATACTTTAGCCACACCCTTTCATAACTCATTAACCATTTGTCAAAAATCATCATTGGATCATTGGATCCAGTAGAGTGTAGTTTTTCAGTGGTGTAAGCTAGCCCCTCCCCCTACTCTTTAGATACATTTCGTGGGTGTTTCACAAAGCTGTGCCCACCCTATAGTGATCACAACTTTCTGCCTATCAGGCTGAAATTTGCCATGGAAAATCAAGTGTTTCTTAGGTTGTGTGTGTACATATGTATATGTATATGTGTGTGAATGCATGCAAGCATGTTTTTGAATGGTGTTGTGTAAACTTTAAATTGGGTAGGGGGTTTGTACCTTGTATTTTGTTGTTGTAACTTATCTGTACCTTGCCTTATCTCCTTCTCTCTCTCTTTCTCTTGTTCTCTGTCCCAGCAATCAGCAGGCCTTCCTCTTGGAGAATGTACCCTGTAAAAACCCGAACTGCCAGAGCATTGGGAGAATGTTCCGCATCCACTGGGACCAATCAGATTTGAGTGCCATCCCCCATGCCACCGTGGCAACATTCTTTGACATTTATGAGGACGTGAGTAGTTTGTTTGTTTGTTTGCTTTGGTTTAGTCCATCTGTGTCTCATATAAAGTTTCCCATCTGCCACACTGAGTTTTGCTTTCTGAATCGCTGCCTCGAACCATTTAGCTTAAGTTAGTAGCTTGAGTGTTTTAGCCAGCCACTGCTAACATTACAAACCAAGAAGACAAACCAGCTGCACCCTCGTTTGCACACTCATTTGCATATCATTAAACTTTTTCATTTTTTCTCATGACATCACTGGTCTGCAGCCAACTGTTAGGTAAATTTAAGTGTTAGTATGTTCTCTGGAAAGAGCTACCCACCAGAGACAGAGATGATTTTCTAACTGTAATAAAAACCTTACAGTGGATAGCACAAACATAATATACAAAGTACTCAACAAACATCTTATGTACAGTGAAGCCAAACTGAAGCAAAAAAGTCACCTAACTGGGCTTTGTGGAGGTGCCGGAGCTGGAGAGTGATAAATTTATTTTATCGCAAGGCATTCAAACACTCAAACTCAAAAAAAAAAAAAACTTTTATTAGCAACTAAGAAAACTTGCTTTATCATTTAAATAATCCAGCTACAAAGATAGAATACAAATATATCATGTAACATTAAAGGGGTAAAAGATTTTGGCTCACAAAATACCATGTTGTTGCCAAAGTAGGAATGCTATCAGTTTGACCAGTCTTTTACTTAGTCATCTTTTACATATTCAGAGACGTGACCAACAGACTAAACTCTGAAAAGGTTGTCCTGTCAGGTCAAGGTTAGTTTAGAATAAAGACTGGGTTTAGGGTTAGGTTTAGAATTAGGATTGGGTTTATTATGCTAAGGGTTAAGGCGCTTGGTTTATAGTTTAGTCTTAGTGGGTAGACAATGAATGAAGTCAATGAAAATCTTAAGATGGAACTACATGGAAGGTGTGTGCTGCGTGGCTCTTGCTCATCCTTTCCCATTTCCTCTGTACACAGTATGCAGGCAGGCCGGTACATCACCTCAGGCTGTGATTTTGGGGCAGCTGCCAACCAGCGCAACACATAACACAGTGCAACAATGTCCGCTTCCTGTCCCCTAATGACCTCCCACATACACACGCACACACACACACACACACACACACACACACACACACACACACACACAAAAGTGTGCGTGGGGTGTGTGTGTGTGTGTGTGTGTGTGTGTGCATAAGCAGTGAGCGGAGGTTGAGTGTTTTCTGCAGATTCACAGGCAGAGAATCAGACACAGAGAAATAGAAAGGCTTCATCATCATGAATCTGACTGACAGTCTCTTTAAATCTTTCAGCACAACTGTACTGTAGCTGCTAACACATTGTCTGGGTGGCTAACATCCTATTTAGTCAATATCTTTCGATGGCATTTCTCTCTGTCTCTTGTTTCTCATCTCTCACCATCTTTCCCTGTATCAACCCACGGAGCTTCTTTTAAAGGTGCTACCTGCATGTTGAACATCAACAGATCATTACTGTGCTTGTGTTTTGGACATAAGTGAGACAACTGCCAAGAAACCTGTCAGCCCCTATGAGCCCCTAGGCTGCATTTGCCATGGTTTGTCAGCAGGTGGGATTTGTCAGGAAATCTGCAGGGTTACTTCACTGCACAAAACAGGAAGAGGGCGCTATTTTTATGGAGCAAATGGAGCAAAATCTTTCAGAGTTTCAGGCAACTTGTAGCAGATTGTGGAAAGATTGAAAAGCTGGGGGACAAATATCTTCCAACATCGTGAAGGTAAAAACACCAGAGAGGGGGGAAGGAGAAGAGCAGTTGGGGGTTTATGGAAAATGGAGTCTTAATTTTGAGATATATTAAGCATGACAGATGAAAGATAGAGGCTGCCAATCACCTTGGTCTCACTTCTTCTGTCTTCTCAATGCCAAGGTATTTTAACGGTTTCTGAAATTGATTCAAATAGAGCTGTATATCTCGGTTGTGATAAACAAATGCCTTGTTGCGTCTGTCCGATTTTTAGAACTGTTATCATCTTTTACATGAAATAAACATGATTTTGATTCATGTTTTATCTGTAATATGTCATAGATCTACACATTTCCTCATAGCAACAGTCGCTAGCTATGCTGGATAACGCTTAAAATGTCAGCTGGCAACATGTGGCAGGTCCCACCTTTGGGTGTCTGCAGACTGAAAGTGTTCCACTGCCGCCTCTGTTATTTTAACAAACTACAGTTTGAACCTCAGGAACCTGAGACCAAGGGACATAACAGATTGATAAATTTTAATCAGCACTCTGGCTAACATGTTTTTGAATAGTCAGCTAGCTTTACTTTTATGCATGATCAGTTGCAATGTAAATTGTAAACTAACTGACACAAGCTAGTGTCTAGAAAGGATAAACATTTAGCTGTACATTGCACTACACTGCAGTCATTTACATCTGTCAGCTGGTATTATTCTGAGTTCAGTTCTGTTGATGACAACATAAATAGAAAATGTCTCTCTCTTGTGCCGACTCCACTAGCCAAAGTTTTGAGGGGCGATCTGTTTACCTAATTAAATATTGGCAGAATTGTTTTGCTGGTTTTTGGGGCTTAGTTATATTCATCAGAGGGGCACCTAATAAAACTTGATGTTTAGAGAGAGGGGAAAGTTAGTCCATCACTGTGAAGACTTTTTGCATTTTGTAGTAAGATGCATTTTCAAAAATCTTAAGGGCCAGTTATGAATGCAGACACTGTATGTAAATTAACTCATTGCTAAAGTAATTACATATTCCAGTTTCCTAGACTTTTAATTAATTGGACAATAATGCGTCGATAAGACTTATCAACAAAGAATATATTTTCATAATGCACTTTTCATTAGAACGATAATCTCAAAGTGCTGTATGTTTTAAAACATACAAAAAGGATTAAGAAGGTGCATGCACTGTTGCTTACCCACAGACACTCATACATTCTTTTTCTATTTTACTATTTCATGGACTCATGTATACACACACACACACACACACATACAAACAAACAGGTGACAGCAGTTACATTATGATCTGTGTGCTTGTTTTGTCAGATTTTAGTTTTGCTGCCAATGTGGCCTGTCTCCTAATTTCAATTATTTCTGTTAACACTGCTCCGCCTCTCTCTCTCTCTCTCTCTCTCTCTCTCTCTCTCTCCCTCTCTCTCGCTCTCTCACTCTCTCTCCCTCTCTCTCTCTACCTCTCTCTCTCTCTCTCTCTCTCTCTCTCCCGCAGAAGTCTCTAGGCAGAAAGAGAGAGAGAGTCATAATGAAGGGAAAAGAAAGAAAGAATAAAGATTTGATAAGATAATGCTGGATCAGTCACCCAATTTATTAGAGGGATGAAAATGTACACACATATAACACACACACACTCACGCACACACGCACAGTGGTCTCATTGTCCCTTATCTCCATGCCTGTCTCATTTGCAGGGGATATTAGACATGCTGGTTCTAAGCCAGGCGGAGGGCAGAGATGGCTTGATCATCCACGCTTTGAAGAACAACTTTGAAGCCGACGCCTACTTTGTTAAAGTTATGGGTAAGTGACTGATTTCCTTACTTCACCCTCGCAACCCCACTTCCACCCCCAATGTTCACTGAGCCAGTTCCACAGAGACATCGTGCAAAGGAACAGAGTGGTATCATGGGAAAATGGCATGTCTTCCTCCTCCTCTACCTCAAACCTCCCTTTCTGCTTCTTTCTCTTTCTGTCTGCCATTTCCCACCCTGTCCTTATTTTCCCAGACAGTGGATACAGAGTTTAAACAACTATCACTCAATTAGAGTACTTTTTTTTTTTTTGGCTTATTTATTTCTTATATGTATCTTAGTTAGTCTGACAGTCAAGGCCTGTCTAATTAGAATTTATGAATGCTGTTTCCCCAAACTTAAAACAGATGATCAAGACTGACTGAAAAACTGTGAAGGTTGAAGGTAAATGTGAAAAAAGTGACTTTTTCTGAAATTTTGTATCCAAATCAGCTTCATATTCACCTTATTCCCCAAAAATAACCTTGAACACTGTCTCACACCTCTTTTTCATCTTCTTTAATCTGATTTAATGTGTGGTAATACAGATAAGCGCAATTTTTGAGACAAATTGATTATATATTCTGAAACAAAATTCAATGGGGATTTTCATTTAAAGGCTCAGTAGCTAAACACTGTGTATTGTATCTATCCTAGTTCACTCATTCATTACTTTGACTTGTATCAAGAAAGTCGCACACAGCAATCCAGACAATACAACTACCTTAATCTACTGGGTGCCATGACTAATATTGGATTCGTGTCATACTGGGAGAAGCAGAGGAAGCACATGATGGTGCATTGCTGCAACTTTTCAGCGTTCAATGTGTTTACTTCACTGGCGTGCCCTTGTCCAAAATTATTTTATCTAGGAGTGTGAAATGAATCAGCAACCAGCTGTGGCAAAACATTGCACATGTTGTTGACACTTCTGTTGACACCCCTTAGGAATTTCTGACATTAGCCAGAAAATATCGGAGCCTGCAAATATTGCCTCATATTCTCCTTGTAATGACCACTGGGAGGCTGACGTAACTGTTTTTTTTTTTTTTTTTTTTTCTCTCAGTTGACAGTTTGTGTTTACGGTAAATTTGGTAAAGTATGAAGTTGGCATAAACCCCTTGTTAGTTTTTGTGGTTTGTGTCTGGTTCCTGCTGCTACATATTATTGTTGCACAGGTGTAAAACCATGCAATCATGACCTGAAAACTAGCCTCTACTTGCAGTGATTTTGAACTTTTCCATGGTTTCCATGTTTTCTATGTTCAAATGGGACTAAAACATCACCCAAACAAAAAAAGTCACTGTTCAACGGGGATGGGCGATATAGATTTAAAATAACATCACAATATTTCAGGGTAATTGGTAATGATATGGTAATGATATTCAAGAAGACGATATAAAAAAAAAAATGATAAAAACTACAGTGTTTACCACATAATGACACTAGGGAGTAATCGTTGGGGAAAAAACATTAGCCTAATTTCTCACTATTTCTTATTTCACCATCTTAATTCCAGTTAATCCTCCCTAATTTTGTGTTTTTACACTATTTACCCTGCTCACCTTGTTTGGGATAGATGTTAAACTAATGGCACTAATGGGAAACCCAGAATAGGTTTAATTATATTTGGGTGACCAGTAGTATACCTGGGCAGTGTGGAAAACACTAGAGGCTGACACTGCTCTGTTTGTTGTTATGGTGACAGAACGCTGTAGGCTGTACAGTAGGGTGTGCAAACCATCAACATGTCAACATGTGGCTATATTGTTGATATTATCACATGACACTTTTTTTGTATATGTACAAATTTATACTGGTGTTATTATGAGAGATATGATATTGCACAGCCCATATGGAGTCAGATAGCCTTGCCTTACAGTTTAGTAAGAAATGGTGATTTAAACAGTTTAGGCAGCATGTATGATCTGCTGTGTTGAACATCAGATCATAAATGCATCCATTCCTTTCTTTACAACAAAGGAGAGCTGCACAATGTCATGATTCATCTTACACACGCTACAACAGTTTAACAGTTTCCTTTCACTTCCTTTTAAAGTTACTACTAAAGTGTGTTTTATGAGAGAAAATAAATAGGTAATTGTAATAATAATGATTCCAAAGTGCAATTAGCAGCATTTTAGTGTTGCTGTCATCACAACAACGCATTCACGAGTGTACATCCAGTGTTTGGCTTTATTGCATGGCTTTTTTTTTTTTTTTGCAACAAATGAATGTGAACACGAGCATGTAATGTAATATGTGACATTATGTAATGACACTGACACACTGTCGGCACCCGAGGCCAAGCAAAACAGCGGGCATTCAGCACTGAGTTAGCCATGGATCTTAACACCGATGCAGTCCTACCATTCATTAGTGCCCATGTCATGGATGGAGCCAACTCACATCTGACCATTCTCTGTAGAAATTACAAAACCATGCCCAACAGCAGCGCCAGTGCTGAGCAAAGTTTTAGCCGTCTGAGGCTCATTAAGAGCTATTTGTGTTTGTGCATGGATGAGGCCAGACAACTCTCCAGCCTCTCTGTGCTGTGTGTGGAGTGGGAAATAAACACTGGCAAAGTCATGAAGGAAAGGAGGATGACGTTTTAACAAGAGACCATGATTATATCTACAAAGTATGTTAACCTATTCAGATTATTTTGTTGTATGGCGGAGGGTGGAATACACAAAAGGCAGACTGATGAATTAATCTGTTGTTTAACTGCATGTCGGCACTCTTTTATGTCACTGCCTGTGGTGTTGTAGACTGTCTGCTTTTCTTGCGATATTAAACATTGTTTTAGTGGTAAAACACATACTCACATTGGTGTTTCATGGCTTTTAAAAGTAATCTCTGTCTGAGACTCTATAGTAGACAACAGTAATTAATTCGGTTTGGGACAGTGGCAATGATTGGGGGATGAGGATAGATGGTAGGAGGCCGTTCTGCTGGGAAAAAAATAAATAAATAAAAATTAACATGAACTAGTTCATTTTTACTGAACTTAGTTCAGTCAACCAGTTCACTTTAATCTGTGTGAACTGAACTTTGAGCTAGTATGAAGTTGCACAACACTGTGTACATCACTGTGTAAGCTTATTTATTTACAGCAAGCAAAGGAAAAATGTTTGCAGGAAAACAAACAACAAAACAGGGGACAAAGGCTTTATTGAAAGAAAATGAAAACAAAAACATAACAATCTTACAAACGTTACCGCTCTTGAGAAAAGCCTCCAATGACAATTGTAATTCTGATTAATTTACTGTTTCCCACAGATTTTGCAGGAATGATGTCTAAACATTCACTAGTTGAAAGACAATGAAACATAAGTGATGCACACACACACACACACACACACACTCACTCACTCACTGTGCTGCCTTTTGCTCATACAGCCTATGATTCAGAAATGGCGTCTGACTCGAAGGAGGCGAAATCAGCTCCAGACGCTCGAAAATAGCTTCTGTATTTTTGGCTCTGTCGCTTTGTCTCAATTTATATATTTTATTTTCCTTCATTTTCCATTGTACTGGTGTTTGAGTAGAAATCACAACGCGCTCTTTTGATGTCAAAATGTTGGTACAGGATTAGTTACCTAGCGACATTTGAGGAAAGCAAAAATAGTTTGGCTGTGTGGGCCTGAGCAGTTTAATCTGTCACTCTGCTCTGCTCATTAGCTGGAAAAACGGCGCTGTTCATCACTTTGTGTTTCAGCACAGTGTTTTGTCTTTTGAGGCAGCTGGGGGTAGGGGTGTGCATAAAAAAGCACATACACACACGCACATACACATACACATTCACATTCACACAGGAAGCACACATGGCCCTTTTCAACTATCAGGGATTGCCCGGAACTTTCTATAACCTTGGATTTGCCAGAACCAGTGAGCCAGTTTTGTTTCCTTTTCCAATGTATATGAAGAACTAGCTGTGAAGGGTAGGAATTGACCTATCAAAAAAAAAAAAAGAATAATCTTTAATCTTGAAAAGTTTTTTTTTTTTTTTTTGTGTTTTGTTTTGTTGTTGTTTTTTTTTGAAGCCTTGCTACATTTTTTCTCACTGTTTGGCAGTGCAGTCGACATCCTGTTCTCCCACACTCTGAAGATTTTAAATATACTTTTTCATTTGTACCAACAAAGTGAATTGTAAACTGGAAAATTTCAGTTACAAATTGAGTCAAACAGTCAATCAAATTAAAACAGTAGTGGTGCATCATGCTATTTTACCCATGTTAGCTCCCCCCTTTTTTTTTTTAGCAGAATACATCAGCCTGTGATGCTTTTAACACCTAATCATTTTCCTCCTGCCAATCAGTGGGCAGCTTTTCTTCCTCCTGCTTGCCAGTGAGAAATAACCTCCTCCGGTAGCTGTTAGGATCCCATTTTCTTGTCACATCCTATACGCATCCCTAGGACAGTAGCATCGCTCCAGTTACCCGTATGTTTATCAGGTAATGTGCACAAGGCAGTCAAGGTAGGTGCTTTATTTTCCCCAAATACTGAAAAGGAAATGCACTATGCGCTTGTCCAACTTGCACTTTGCATTTCTTTTGCCGCTGGCTGCTTGGTCTTGTAGTCCTCTGATAGTGCGTGCAGAAGTGTTGCCAAGTCAACACTGGACTAACCAAGATCGCCTGCCAACTCCTAATAAAGTTCCTGGAGCTCAGATTTTAATGTCATCTCTTGAGTGTGGCCAGTTGAAAAGGGCCAATCGCCATTCCCTGATACACATTCACCAGCCACTTGTCAATCCCAAATCCTGACACACTTTACCACTGTTTTTCTTTGGTGGACAGCAAGGAGTATTGGACTCAGAGGCCACAAGGTCACCAGGGGGTGGGGGGTTGCCCTGCCCCCATGTTTGAAAAAGCATTGCTAATGTGCGCTCTAGAGTGCCAAAAATGAGAGGAAGCGCCCCATTGTTTGCCCTTCACATGGCAAAAAAGATCAAAAGCCCTTTAGGGTGCCCGTTCATGCAATAAATAAATACTTATAATAAATTAGAATAAATTAGGTACTCTTCAAATGGAGATGCGCCCTTCCAGTGGATAAAATGTGATGCAGTGCTGTAAACCCTACATGTGTGAGAATTTGGGAAGTTTCTTAATGGATGAGCCTCCTGTGGAGAAAATGTGATGTGCTGCTAGAGGACAGGAGCCCTTACAATGGGATAGACTTGAGGTTCCCTCAGAGACCTTTCTGATGAAGAAAACTCAGAAGGTGCCCTCTTACATGCCCTTCTATGTGAGAAAACACCACAAAGTACCCTCGCAGCGGAGAGAAAAAAAATACCTGGGGAAGAAAAGAGATGCAGCGCTCTATAGTCTCACTACAGTTTGTCTTTGACAGGACAGGCCCAAAGCTGCAGGAGCAAGAGTGTAGATGAAGATAAAGGGATGTATGGCTGGAAGTCCTTTCACTGCCAGCTATGCATCACCTTGTCTTGCAGAGCCTTAGTTTAGATTATCACAGGGAGTCTGGAGCATATGTATCAGTAACATAGTCAAGAACGCTCATTAAAAAGTGCCTTAAACATTCAAAGACATTGACTAGTTTTTATATTTGGGTTTTATTGCTGGAATAATAATAATAATAATAATAATAATAATAATAAACTATTTTAATCATTCAAGGAAAGAGAGCAACTGGTGGTGCTGTGTTCTTTTTTAGTACAGTTACAACTCAACATTATATACAGTACAATTATATTCAATTATTATAATATAAATATTTCTTCCTAACAAAGGCTATTTCAGCATACATGATGCATCACAGCTTTTTGCATGCTGATGGAACCACCTGTTGTGCAGCAGGTGCCCTTTGTATTTTTTCGCCCCTGCCCTTTAAGCAGCCTGAGTCCACCACTGGAATGTGCATAAGAAGGAAAGGTTATAATGTCACAGTGACAGCCTGCCAAATTGGTATTGGTGCCAAACTTGTGCCATGTTGAAGTCAGTGGGACAGACATAGAAAATCCCACTATAAACCACTATACCTATGTCATTTAAAGTTTGACAGGACAGAGCAGAGGAGTTTCTCCAGCAGCTGCATATAGCCCAGAATAAAGCCCGGTCTAGCTAACAGCAATGACATGATGCTAATATTAGCCACATCCAAAAATAAATTTATATAAACCTATATATCGAACTTTACCTGCTCAACTGACTTACCAATTTAAGTGAGGCAAACACACTCACCACTTTGTCAACCACACTGAAAGTTTCCACATTTGGCACCAACTTGGACTCATACAATGCAAACTGACATGATTTCCTTTTCTTTTTTTATATATGTTCTTTAATGGACAGTGGCAATTTCTCCAGCTGGCCAATGAAATCAGTATCCTGTTTGTATGGTTGTGTGTACTTTGGATATACTGCTTTGTTTGGACAAGAAGAATTTTCACAGCCATGAACTATGCTGGAATTATACCATGCAAATAGGGAAGATAAGTTATTCCTACTGCATGTTAAACACAACTATACACACACTTTTACTACTTTTAATAACATTCATAATAGTGCAAGTCAGTCCTCAACATAAACAATAACAGATGTAAAATGGCTGTAGGACGCTGTTCTGTCATGTATCTGACAGGAATCCAGCAGCATCTCCTCCAAATGTGGCGACTGCCAATAATCACAGATACAGAATAATAATTTGGCAGTATTTTACCTCTTGTCTTTGGCATTCCTGCTATCTGCACACTATCATCACAAATATATGGACATTGCAGAGGCTGCCAAACATGAATTCAAGCAGTCTGCATTTACTTCCTTGCTGTGAAACAGCATAAAAACTAAACAAACCAAAAAACTCACACTGAGGTCAGGTCAGTCCAATCAAACATCCGAACCAGTAGATTTGAGCCTGTTTGTTTCCCACTAGGTTTCCTTTGGAAAGAGAACCTCCCACCATCTCATATACAAGAGCAAGGAGGCTGTGGCAAACTCCCTCACTGTTCTGTCATTAATGTCCAGTATGTTCAACAAATGGGACAGCCATGTAGCGTTGGAAATCCATTCCACATTTGGAGCGCTGAACCCTCCTACTTGTTTGGTATGAAAGATTAAGTCCAGAGTGGTCATGAGTATTTAGACAAAACCACTTCCTTGCCAAGTAAACTGTTTTATCATGTAACTCTCTCAATACCATGGATGGTATATGAACTTTTGAGAAGGGATGTGGTCATTTTGACAGAGTAAGCAAAGGGCCTCCAGCTTCATGCTGCAGAAAGCCTCCAGCTTATCAAGTCATTTAGTCTCATATTGAGTGTTAAAAAATCTGCCAAATATACCACTTGTTTCCAATTCTCATAAAATGTTTCCAGAATTTTCATCATTTCTTGAAATATGACTTTCACTTTGGTACTAGCGGGCTTATCTGCCTTATTCTGCCTTTTCAGCAGATTTATATTTGTTATTAGAAAAATTTCTATAACAAGTGAGGATGTGTTGAAAACTGGTGAAATTATCTTATTACACAAGCATTTTTTTTTTTTTTTTTTTTACATTGTTTTAAGGAAAACAAGATTTCATCATTCATGAATATTAGACTGAATAATGTTTTAAAGGTACAGTGTATAGGGTTTTAATTGAGTTGAAGACAGAAATTGAATGTAATATTCATAAACATGCATTCATCCACATTTATTTGTGTATTAAAATGAGAAATTAATAATAATGGTGTTTTCATAAAGTTAGTCTTTGATCTACATAAGTGTGGGTCCTGGTTTTACAGTGGCTCAGACAGGACAAACCAACCCAAAGTATACTTTCACCAGCAAGCAGGAGGACAGCAGAAAACAAGAATAAATACTTGAAATCACTGAAGATGGCCTATGGGTTTTGGGGCAACCCAGAAATTGTGTGTTTTCTCCTTGAGGTAACAAGCCGTAATAATACTTTCTGTTTTTAGTTGTTAAGTGTGATTTTTATTTAGTGGCCCATTATGAGGGACATAATATATTACAATGACTGTGTTACATCTCTGAGTAATACCACAGGGAGTTTACCGAAATGAAAAATTGAAATGAAAAATTTCTTTGATCTCTTTCACGATTTCTTTGATAATTTTTAGATGGTTCTGAGCATGTTGGCTAATACAAAAACTGAAGAGTTTAATTTCATATGTAGGTGCTTAAGCACCAATTTGCCAGCATAATGATATGGGGATACGCAAGGGTATCATATCACCACAACAAACACCAGTGTTATTATCTTATTAGTTAGTTACGATATAATGTTTTTCAGTCTAAATAACTAATAAGCAGATATAAGGGTAAGGGTGGGGGGAATCCTACACACTGTCTCTTAAGATGGATATTTCCTGTAGTCCATCAGCAGTTGAAGTGGTGAAACATCAATCAAATCAAGCCTAACGGTAAACTCGGAGATGATGTCATTAACTTGTTCGTGACATACACACACATACTCACACACCCATTTGCACACACACACACACACACAGAAGCACACTCCCGATTGATGAGGGCAGTGTTGAGACTCAGCTGCACACATGGTGATACAGGTAGAACACAAAGAAAACACGTCGCTGGGGTATGTGTTCCATTAAGACAAGATCAGAAGATTTAGTGATAGATATAAGGTAGGAACCTGAATAAAGTGGAAGGAAATAGTCAGAGATTATCAGTCAACACCCAGGTGCAACTGCAGTTTTCCTCATGTTTTACCTGTTGAACAGTGTGCTTGTTTCTGTTGATGCCGTGTTCTTCAATAATCTGTGCTGCTGACTTGCTCCTTGGCAAGCCTCAACAGCCTGAGCTCTTTGGTGAAGCATGCTGTTGGTATGGAAACCTACTGACAGAATATATACATTAATGTTCGTGTAATGCTTTTTAAAAATAAATATGTCAAGTAAAATTAGCAAAGCAATCATTAAATCTTCTATTAGCAGCATAAATGGGAATTCCAATTTAATTTAAATTAACCAGACGGCCTCAGTGTGTGTGTGTGTGTGTGTGTGTGTGTGTGTGTGTGTGTGTGTGAGACCTTGAAGCCTCCTGTTCCTCCTGCTCTAACACTCATTGTCTAAATTCTGCTTTTCTTCTCCTTATCCACTTACTGTCTTGCTGCAGCCCAGCAGTCAAAACACACACCCTGAAATGCCTGTTTTCTCCCTCCCCCTTTGACACAAACAGTGTCAGCTCTGTCATTTCTCCCCTGTCTTTAACTTGACTTATTGTCTTTTTATGTTATAGATTTTTTGCATATCTTCAGTATTGTGTTTTCTACAGACTGGAATAAAAATATATTAATCAATAGCTTTTTTCCCTTCATGATTTCCATCTTAAATGCAACATAATCTCATTGCACTTCCCAAGAAACCTGCTGACACCTTTGTTAAATTGTTTATTTGAGAGAGGAAAAAGTTCACTTCCCTGGCTTTCCTGATAGCGTAGCTCCAAGCGCACAGAGTGACAGACTGACAGCGTTACAATAACTGAGCCTCGCTGTATGAGGCCGACACAAACCTGACAGCCAGAGACGAGTCCACTGCTGTCGTGACTCTCCAGATAACCTGATCCAATCCTCCAGTTGAAAGGTTGGATCCTATTTTCTCAGGGTGACATCCCTCAGCCTTCCCACAAGCGTTATTGAACAACACCCACTAAGAGATTGATTTCATGTGTGAGCTTGGGTACTTCTGCATCGGAAGATCCCATGATGCACATGGGATCACGCTTCCCGGGATCGATCCAGCCATCAGCGTAGCCTTCAAACAGCAGCTGGTGAATGCTGCAGGCAAACCAGTGGAAGATGTGATAGCTGAGATACCTCTATGAAAAAAACCTCTCTTAAAGCTTATAAAACTAAAGGCCATTTGCTGCATGCTCACACTTGGGCCGAAACAGCTAACATTTATTGCTGCATCCTCACAAAGGCTGCAACTAATGGTTATTTCTACAATTGATGAATCTATCAATCTTTTATTTATTTTGTCTGTAAAATGTTAAAAATAATGACAGATGTTCATTCGAAGTTAACAGAGCCCAAAGTGACGTCTGACCAGTCACCAAACAACCTAAATTATTAATGTTATAAGGATCTGTTGTTAGTGTAGTTATTGAAGCTGGAAGGCTGATCCACTCATCAATTGATGGATTCATGTCAGCAATAACCATCACTAAACTTTCTGTTGAATCTCATGTTGATTTGGTGGATTAAGCTAGTTATAGATGCCAGTGAAGCAGGTTGCTGGTTTCAATTTCTTTAGCAGTGTGGAAAATGAAATGAATACAACTCTTCCCTTCCATAAACAACTAAGAACCTGGCATTTCTTGCTTTGGGCTAGAAGTACCATGAGGCTAACTGCTGGTTTGATTTAGAGGTTTGCACATTGCCGCCCAGACTGCAGGTCTTGTAGGATCTGCAACAGATATTTACAGTGGGGGGTTCTTTTTATAGCTTTGGGCGGTCCCAGTGCAATGTGTGGTCAAGGTGTGGACTGCATAGAAACGTGGATTAAACCGTCATTATTCAATATCCTCTCAGAAATGTCAGTCAGACTTTCACTTGAGACATTTCTTCTGTTGTTTGAACAATAGGTCAGGGTTGGAGAAAATATCTTAAGGCTAAAGAATTCCATTATTTCACCTTTCCCATAAAGCTGGGCCTCCAATGCCTCACTGTAACCAAATTGAACTTCATAATTTATGGAAATTTTAGTCAGGACACATGGTGAACTGAGATGGTAACTGACTGAATTCGCAAAGCAAATTGCATGTTGGCAGGCGGTCTTGCTGCAGTGGCTTCTGGGAGCAGTAAGGTGTGGCAGAAGGTAATGCTGGTGCAGTATAAAAAGTGTCTGCAGTGGGTGGCGTGGTCTTCAAAAAAAAAAAAAAAAAAACACATTTCCACAGACCTCTAGTTTGAAGCGTGTTCAATAGTTGGATTGCTGACTCACACACACACACTGGTATTCGCAGAAAACACACCAACTTCTGAAACACATAATCCACAGAAACAAGTATTGGAGTTCCTTTAGCTTAGAGGCTATAGCACTCTTGAAATGACATGAGCTGAGATGATTTTTTTTTTTTTCTGCACGCCGATCTATTTTTAACGTGTTGGTATTGTCGATGTTTTTTTTATCGCAGTATGATGCTCTGAAGCTTATCAGATTTTTTTTCCTGCCAAGCAGATTTCCCGCTCTCAGGCTAGTAAAGGCTTTTGATACCTATCTAATCTAACTGTGATGAACACAAAGAGACTGCTTAAAGGGAAACTTGGCTCAATTTAGGAATTGCTTTGTTATCCCTAATGTGAAGGACGATCACGTTAATATCAGTGAACATGAACAACTGGCTCCTAAAGCGAAAAATCAGAGTGAAGACTTCAAGCTGCTGTCATCCTATGGCTTTGGGAGAGAGTTGTAGGGTTGTATTTTGGCCATCCTGGCCCATCAGAATAACACACACAGACACACACACACACACACACACACACACACACACACACACACACACACACACACACAGGAATATGAATTCTTCCCTAAGTGCTGCTCCTCTTTAAGCAGTGGGAAGTGAGGAAGCATAAAGCAGAGGCAGGATGGACAGATGGGTGGATGATTGCTGCTGAGGAGGGAGGAGATGGGAGAAATCATAAACTCCAAAATTAGAAAGGATAAAGGGATATGGGGGGGCTTGCACAAGCATCTCAATCTGTGTGTGTGTGTGTGTGTGTGTGTGTGTGTGTGAGAGGGAGAGAGAGAGGGAGAGAGAGAGAGAGAGAGAGCACAAGGGAGAGCAGGAGAGACTGACAGGCAGGGCTGTATGAGTTGATTAGTTTCCTGCTCACTTATTAGGATGCAGATTAGCTGCATTGAGAAACATCTGGGTGCTTTGTTCACTTATCCTCCCTCCTCTCCTCTCTCCTTGTCTCCTCCTTCCCTCTCCTTCTCCAGCGCTTTTTTCCCTTGCGTTTCTGACTGTCTTTCTTGTCCTTCTTTTTGCTCTCCTGCAGATTTCCTTTTTCATCTTCTCATTTCCTGTCCTCCTCCCTCCCGTGCCTGTCAGTCAGATCTGTCTTTTATTCTTCCTTTTCTTCCCATTCGAAAGACGACAAGCAGATTTACATGGAGTTTTGCAGCGTGGCTCTGCCGTCCGGAGGAGGATTTGACTGCAGGCTGTATATTCACTCTGCTGTAAACACAGGCAGCAGGCTGAGAGTGGGAGCTCAACTGTCTGTCACAATAGCATCATGTATCAGCTTATATAGCTAAATTAAGTCCAAAATGACTGTAAGTGTGACTGGATATTGAATTCCACAGCGTTGGGCTCACTAGTCAAACACATGTGGTCTGTCTCATTCGCAAGGAAGCTTCTTTTTACAAAATATGGCTTCTTAGGACTGTCTTGTTACAGTTAGACGCATAGGACTTATCCTAATTAGCGTTGTTGATTTGGAAACATCAACTGGTTCCCCCACCATATCGAAAATGAGCCAAAAACCTTGGTTGTACTGTAGCATTATTTGCTCTGCTAGTCACCCTGCCAGAAGTAACCTAACTTGGAGTTAGCTATTGTAGCTGTGAGGTAGGTAATGTTGTGTTCAGGTAATTATTTTATTTTATTTTATTTTATTTACATTCTAGTTTAGCCTCCTCAATCTAGAATGGATCTACTATTGAAACTGGCAACACTGTGCTGCATGGAAAGCTACTCTAGTCATGTGACTCTTCCTTGCTAGGTGTAATTTATGGCTTTAGGTTCCTCATGTGGAACATGCCTAAGTACTTATCAAGGTGATAGGAAGTGCCCTTGCAAATGAGACACACCTGTAGTATGTTGGTCATTAAGTATTACACAACAAAAGTGTTAATAATTATTTTGCTTATCACTCCCTGGGAGCAGTAAGTGGTTAAACGCATCACCATGCTGTAATACTTCTTACCTTCAAATATGAAAATAATTTAGTTTTAAATATTGTTGTGATTTTGCTTGATAAAGTCAAGGTGGCACAGTACTTCCACCTTCCCTGCCATTTAGTAGTGGGAATACTGCCTCATCTAAGAAATCTTAGTGAATGATGACAAATAACACTGCGAGAAAGTCATTTGGCCTGGTTTCAGTGTTAAAACCTTGTTTTTCTTCAAATAAGTGAACACATCTGCCAGTGGGATGAGATAATCCCACTTGTTTCCAATGCTAATCAACTTGTTTCCAGATTTTTTTTTTTCTTTTAATCAAGTTTCATTTTCTCGATTCTAGTGGGCTGATCAATATATTTTTACTTGTTCCCAGAGAAATCCCTGAAAAAGTGACAATGCTTTTGAAACAAAAGGCACTGTCTCATCCAACTGGCAAATTTATTCACTTGTTTGAAGAAAACCAAGATTTTAACAGTGAATGTGAGAATAAATTACTTAAGATGGATATTTTTTGCGGTGAATTAATCAGCGGTGCAGGTGTAATGTAGTTTTGTGCTTGCCTGTTTGTTGTGGATAATTCAATTCCAAAAAGATGTTTAGAGGGCTGATATCAACAATTTATTTTGATTGGTAACTGCATTACTGCATTATAGAGACTGAAAAACTGTTGTTTTTCCCCGTTCTTGACAGGGAAAAACAATAATATTGCTGTGATGTGTTTCAACTTGCGCATTTAGATAATTAGCCTTTGAGAGGATTTTTAATGTTTTTCTGTTCTAATTGATGAGGCTAATTAATGCATCAGCCCCGTTGCATTCAGAAAGCTCATCTGAAACTGAAACAAAACACGAAAACATCTACGTCGGCTTCCCGCTGCAGAAGGACAAAGAGCTTTAACACCACAATGCTACCTGAAGTGAACAGCAATGTTTCCTGTGGGATTTGAACCCGCAGAGCTGTTGTTATGCATTGAGTCACACTAGACATCAAAATAGCCATGAGAGTGTGTCTAATGGCTGCATAGTGGAGGTTTTCATAGGTTTTCAGTCAGGCACTCATGAGGCAGCGGCTCCTAAACGAGTCGTTTTGTTTGGTGACAGCTCTTCTGCCGTGCCGCCAGTTAAATGTCCCTGTTTTTACTGCAGAGCTCTCGTATTAAAACCCAAGTGTTTCACGCTGCAGAGGCTTTTATTCAACAGACAGACAAGCATAGCCACACACTGACAGCACACACACTCACAAACACACACACACACACACACACACATAGAATATATAGTAATATGGAATGTCTTTTCAGCATGGATTACTAATCCGTGACCAGGTGGTCAATTCTTGAGCTGCTGCTACCACTGAGGGCCAGATGTCAGCTTACTGTGGCACACCAAGTGTGTGTGTGTGTGTGTGTGTCTGTGTGTCTGTGTGTCTGTGTGTGTGTGACAGCTAAGTAGCCCTGAGGTCAGCAGAAGCAGCCTGAGGAGAATCAGAACCGATGAGCGTCTTGGAACAAATGATGCTCAGCTGTCAGACTACTGTGCGTGTGTGTGTGCGTGTGTGTGCGTGTGTGTGTGTGTGTGTGTGTGTGTGTGTGTGTGTGTGTGTGTGTGTGTGTGCACGTGTACATGCATGCATGCATGCCTGCTCAGCTCATGTTGATTTGCATTTGTAACCACTAGCACTGACATGGCATGTCATGTTCACCCCTCATGAGGTCTGCTCACTGCTGTGTGTGTGTGTGTGTGCGTGTGTGTGTGTGTGTGTGTGTGTGTGTGTGTGTGTGTGTGTGTGTGTGTGTGTGTGTGTGTGTGTTCATGTGATGTCAGCTGACCTGACAGCTTGGGACCTTGTGTGTGTGAGTGTGTGTGCGTGTGTGTGTGTGTGTGTGTGTGTGTGTGTGTGTGTGGTGTCGACCCGGGTCAGAGTGTATTTGTAAAGCAGCAGCCTAAGTATTAATTTTATCATCATCTCAACAGGGAGAGGAAAGACAATCTTCTTCTTAGCATGATGATGACAGCATGATGATCATAGAAATGATTCACCAGTTTTCAAAATCATAATCAAACCACATTAAGTCAAATCATAACCATTACGTTTATATCAACTGACAAACCAATTAATCAACTAATTGTTTAGCTAACTCAAAATTTCCATTAAAAATTCCACTGCAGACCCCTCACATAATGTACTGTAAGAGCCCATTCACACCTACAGCGATTCATACTGTATGACAATATGCTGTCACATTATAGCAGTTCTTATGGTTCAGGTGGCAGAAATGGGGTGATACATCAAAATTAAAAATATAGCGATACAAAAATATAAAAATATGTAAAGCAGGTCAGAAAAGTGAATCATGATATCAGCTGCATTTTGTTCTGCTGTAGTAATCACAAATGAGACTGCTTGCACATCAAAGCCTCACACGCTCTCAATCCAAATTATTATCTGCACCTTGTAATGACAGCATTTCCAAATTGTTTACATCTGACATGTCATTCCCACTGCTTGAAAGAATTGTAGTTCAGAAAAACACATAATTCTTCAGTCATACTGTTGTAATTGAACTTTAATTCATCATATCATGTTTGTATCAAATTGTCAGCCCTGTAATGTGTATCAAATTAAATCCTAAAATGCACATGTCATCCCAACAACTGGTAATACATAAATTTTGAAATATATCAAGTACAGGCAGAGGTTTTTAATGTGTTAGTCTGCCAGCTACAACACTGTCTTCATATATATCTATATCTATATCTGTATAGATATAGACTATTGTCAATGCTTGATCATTCACAAAAATCTGCCGAAAATCTGCCGAAAAACACATCCATTATCAATTTTATTAGTTGTACCTGTGCTGTTTACATCATACCAGTTTTAACCTGGCACGTTTTTACTCTTCTATTGCTTTTAATGTAGCAAACTCAAAGAGTGGTCTTGTGTTAATTTGTACCATAATATTCAAAGTTATACAGCAAGTGGCATACTGAATGTGGTGTACTGAAATGTAACAAAATAAACTAGCGGACAATACATTTACTGTAAACAAGTTAACCACTTTAATTTCTTTTGGTTCATAAAATTTGCATAATGCAACAGTGCAGAGCAACAATTAACTATTAAAATCTAATTCCTTAGATAAACTGTTCATCCCCCAGTAAAGTCTTCTTCTTAAATTAAAAAAAAAAAAAAACACAAATCTAAAAAGACAATATTAAATACAGTTCAAGAACAGTTCAAGAATAAAATGTAATGCTGAATAATTATTTTTGAAAACTATGTACAAATCTGTAAAAGGTTCAGAAAAAAACATGAGAAAAAATTCTATGACCAGCCACATCAGCTGAGGTTGAAACAGCCACAGAAGTGACAGGAGGACCGGTGGATGCAGGGCTGGAAAGAGCTGCTCGCCTGCAGAGGACGACGGACTTTACATGAGGAAACCAAAAACAGCTAGCCATGTTAGATGAAACAATCTCAAACCACAGAAGTGCTGTGTCATTATTATTTTTTTTCTTACATATTGTGTCTACAAACCTTCCCTGAATGCTCTGAAATGACAAATAGTTTCATCACATGGAATCAAAAAATAACCGTATCACTGATATATAGTTGAGAAGATATCTAGTCATGTTTTATTCATTTATGTACATTTCTGACATGCAAATACACCTAGACAAAACTAATTCTTACATGTATAATTTGGTCAAAATATGCAAAAGTATTTCAAAAGTCAAATATCAAATTATAGGCAGGTTGGCTTGTGATTAGATAATATATAACAAAACGGTCTCATAAGGTTATGTTCTTTCATTTCAGTCACATCAGCCTTGTATGTGGCCTTCTGCTCTGGGATGGAGCTGTAGTCCTTCATCTCCTTCAGGCTGTAGACACTCCAGCTCTTGCACTTCTTATTTAGTACCTTCTACACCTTGGAGAGGAAATGCAAAAAAGTGCCAAGACAGTATGTTTATGGCTACACCAAAGCATCACATTTAGTGTACAACAGCAATGTGAGGCTGAAACTAGAACCTGGAAATAACTTGGAATCCCTTTTCTGACGTATGTGCTGACGACAA